>NC_139712.1:40190694-40378194 GCF_964188405.1 Protomyctophum parallelum | reverse complement strand
TTCAAATCATGCATAAGTAAGTAAGTAGCCTTGCCGAGCCATGAGGCCCATGGGGCTTCTCCTGTTTCTGTAGCGTGAGGCGGCTTGATGTACAAGTACACCCCCTGGACATGACGCTATATGTCGCAGGGACTTACCCGCGATCCAAAATCCAGTTTAACATTGAGGTGCCCACAGTGTTTACTGTAGGTGCCCACTGTATCCCATATTTAGTACACAAAAGCGTCTGTCTTCTGCATGTCTACCTGATAGTATGAATGAATGTGTTTTAAAATATGGTCCACACGTGACTAACCCTGCAAGACACACACACACACACACACACACACACACACACACACACACACACACACACACACACACACACACACACACACACACACAAACACACACTGCTAGAGTGAAGTAGCAGAGAATCACACGTTCCATTTAATAATGCAGGAGCGCTCCTGTTCTTGTAGGACGCAGGTAGAGCAGAAACACATTCATTCACACGTCAACATGTACAGAAGACAAGAAGCTACTAAATAAATACAGATGCATGCTTGTTTGTGTGCAGCAGACGTGTGCGCTAGCGTCCATGTGTGCTTGCCCGTGTGTGGTGCGTCTCTCGTCCCCCAGAGTTGTGGTTGCGATGTGACACATAATCATGTAAAATCCCCTGGTGACTGTCTTTGCCTAACATTTTATAACTGTCTCCCTCACACTGGGAAACACACTGTATACTGTGTGTGTATACTAGTCTCAGAGAAAACTGTACTTTGAGTTTGGGACGTCCCTCCCGATACACTTTTTTTGTTCCCGATGCCACCATTTCTGTGTTAGCCGATACCGAATACCGATACCAGAGAATAATATTTATAGTAAAATAAATATATATATACTTATTTTGTCTTGATTTGTTAATAACCGACTCCTCATTCAAATGTGCACTTGCAGTTTGGGCAACTCCAAAGCAAACTCCACATGTCCCAACATTTTATTTACCTGCCATAGTGTACTTACCCTTACCCCTGTGTCGGATCGGTGGTTAGACTGGCAAATTTGCAGATACCGATATGATCCGATTTGACCAAAAAGAGCCGATACCGATACTTTTCTGATACCGATACAGTATCGGGACATCTCTACAATACATTAGAGTAAAGTAGATAATTCAAATAATAATTTGCCAAACGTTTACTTCATAGTATTAAACAAAATGGATACAAAATATTTGACGTAAACATGTTTGAGAACCACTGGTGTATGTACGTTAAGCTGCATGAGCAGGCTAGTGACCTGAGCCGTGTGCCTTCAATAAACCATTGAGTCCTTAAAATAGTGTCCATAGCATGAGGCTTTAACTGTGGCTGTAAATAGATGCACATGGACAGTCGGGCCTCAGTGAAAAAAAAAGAAATGCTGTGAGTCCATTTCTAGATTGTATTCCTCCACACAGCATGTTTTCTAATAGTCAGTGAAAATAGATCTCAACAACATCTTACAGGATGTCTTGTACTGTACCATTCATTGAATGGCGGGTAAGAGTTGTGGAAACTGGAAAGTAACCAAGTACATTTACTCAAATATTGTTCTTTTACTTGAGTATATCCATTTTTTGAGGGGCACCTATATACAGGTTTAATGCATTAAAATGAGACATTTCGTGACATTGTGGTCATATCTCACTCTATTTTTCGATTGCCATTCAAAAAGTCGCCAAAGCTGGCCAAAGCTGGCCAAAAGACCATTTCTTAATTCGTCATTTTAATGCAAAAAGAAAGATCAGCGATCTAAATAATATGAATCACTTTCACTTGGCATTAGTAGGGTAATACCCAGAACTGCCACCAGATGGCGGGAACGCACCATTATGCTGATTTTGGCCAAAGAGTAAAATCTGGCTAAATCACTTCCTGTTCAACGGACGTAAACATCCGGTGGTATTTTTTTTTTTTTTTTTTTTTTTTGAAGGGACAGACAGTAGGCTGACAGGAAACGGGAGAGAGATGGGGGGATGACATGCAGTAAAGGCCGTGTCGGGTCCGGGAGTCGAACCCGCGGCACACTGCGACTGGATTACCAGTCCGGTGCCCAGACCGTTACGCTACGGCCTGGGCCATCCGGTGGTAGTTTTACCCTGATCCACTAGCTTGGCTGACCGGGAGGCTAAGCTAACATGAGATTTTTCATAACTTAGTCAAATTAAGCTCAAAACTGGCCAGGAACATCCCAAAATATCTACATCTCAGTGACAAATATTGTACTTATTACTCCACTACAATTATTTCAATACAATTTACAATGTAATGAATAAAATATAACATTTTGGCGATTAGACTCCATTTTTGTGCAGTTCGGGTAGGGAATGAGGCATTACCCCAGGTGAAGGAGTTTAAGTATCTCTGGGTCTTGTTCACGAGTGAGGGGAGGACGGAGAAGGAGATCAGCCGGAGAATCGGAGCGGCAGGGGTGGTATTGCAGTCGCTGTACCGCACTGTTGTGACGAAAAGAGAGTTGAGCCAGAAGGCAAAGCTCTCTGTTTACTGAGCAATCTTCGATCCTACTCTCACAGTCTCACCTATGGTCATGAAGTGTGGGTCATGAGTCATGACAGAAATAATAAGGTTGAGATAGGGTGAGAAGTTCAGTGACGCGAGAGAGACTCGGAGTAGAGTCGCTGCTTCTTCGCCTGGAAAGGAGCCAGCTTAGGTGTTTCGGCTATCTGATTAGGATGCCTCTCGGGCGTCTCCCTAGGGAGGTCCTCGAGGCATGTCCCACTTGGAGGAGACCCCGGGGCAGACCAAGGCGCAGTTGGAGCAAATACATCGACTCACTGGCCTTGGAACGTCTCGGGATCCCCCAGGAGGAAGTCACTAATGTTGCTCTGGAGAGGGATGTCTGGAGAACTGGTGGAGTTGTTGCCTCTGCGACCCGACTATGGATAAGCGGTTGAAGATGCGGATGGATGGTATAAGATTAACTTGAGTCTGGACGCTGGTGGTGGCAGTGCAGATGAACCTCGTTCCTTCGCAACACTTTACCATTGCGACACGGCGGAGTTGGGGATGGAGGTGGGTTGCTTCTGAAAGGAAAATGTCAAGTGTCAAGGCACTGATATTTAAAGGCAGAGTCCAATCGCCTGATTGGCTGACTGCAGATTGGCTCTTTTAGATAGTGCTTTTGATCGTTCGATTCGAGATGCTACTCACATTAGCATTGCGTTACTAGCTGGTGTTGACCACACACTCACACACGCAGAAGATACGTGCATGCGTGCGTGCGTGCGTGCGTGCGTGCGTGCGTGCGTGCGTGCGTGCGCGTGTGCGTGTGCGTGTGCGTGTGTGTGTGTGTGTGTGTGTGTGTGTGTGTGTGTGTGTGTGTGTGTGTGTGTGTGTGTGTGTGTGTGTTCACTGCAGATCGAATGGATTATTATGGCATTATCACTTTTTCTCTGTTGGGTTCACTGTGTTATTATTACACCATGTTAGGTTCTAGGAAGGCAATTAGAGCATCGGGCTCTCATCACATACATAATTGATTTTCATTAGGATTTGGTAGGGGGAAAAATGGTTATGTCCAGGACTGAGAGGGACTGAGTTCCTCTTAGATTTTGAGACTACTGCCGCACCCACAATTAACCTTATATTAAGGACAAAGAAAGGTGCAACAGTCTAACCTGGATGTATTCTACATATCTATACGCCCCCCCCCCCCCCCCCCCCCCCCCCCCACCCCTCCTATTTATTATAATTTGTCATTAATTTAATGTAATTCATACATGGAAAAGAAAGAGGAGATCCGTACACAGTTTTAAAATCTCCCAATAATAATGTATTATTAATAACAGAGCGGACAGCATTTAATTCATACATAACACATACATTGTATGTAGTGTATGTGTCTTATACTGTGACTTATTTTTACTGTGATATGGATCTCCCTGGGTCTGAAATAAAGGATTGATTGATTGATTGATTGATTGATACAGTCACACACATAATACATACATTCACATACATGATGTGTTGTAAGATTAGAGTTCAGCCATTTCCGCATTTTTTTTACATAACGTTTAGCCCTGTGCAATTTGTGATAACATAAATTGAATGTTCCAATGTGCAATGCCAAAAGCACAATGAAATCGTTAATCGCAATTATCTGTATGACAATTAATCGTCAATTTAAATTTGCAATGGTGACAGCCCTGCTCTATTATAGCCTTCTCTTGAATGGTCCTGTGGATCATCCTGCTGCTGTGACGCACACAGCCTCCAGTGGTGGAAAGTAACTGAGTGCATTTAGTTTTTCAATAAGGACGACATATTTGTTTAACTCCAGCGTATCTCTATTTTCAGACCTGCTGACGTCACGTGCAGATTACTTCCCCCTTTTCAGGAGATCTTGGTGACATTATGTTCAGGATTTAACGATTGATAGACAAGCTGCACAGAGTTGGATTAATTAAATAGATTTGATAGTAGATTAGACATCGATGAGATTGAACAAATCCAGAGGAACAGATGTCAATGAGATGCTCAGAATACTGAAGTAATCTATTGATAATTACGTTTCCATTATGATCACATATATACTCCTGATATAAGCGTGGGAAACATGCCTTTTCATTTCATGACGGTGTGTGTGTGTGTGTGTGTGTGTGTGCGTGTGTGAGTGTGTGCGTGTGTGCGTGCGCGTGGAGGGACAGAGGGAGGGAGTGCAGGGCACTGCAGGCCGTAATTAGCGCTCTTGGTTGAGCTCCAGCAGTTGCCAGGAGATGTGATGTGACCTTTTCTTCACAGGTTCAGTGGTGGATGTCAAGCTTGTAGTCAAATGAGACGCGTGTGTTTTGTTAACTTATCTTATCTGTCAATTGCCATTATTTTTGAGAAAAAATTAATCTTATATTGTCTCATATTGAAACCATGTATGTACGCAACCACATTTAGCACTATTATTTAGTTACAAGCTCTTGTAAATGCTTATAGTGTTCAAATATTCATAGATTGTCTGTTTTTGCTTTTGCTTCTGGGGGTCCCAGGTACAAAACCCTTTCTGATGGTGGCCTGTGGCCAAATACATATGAATTTGGGTGAACAAGCTTTGAGAACAACTGCTCTAACCATTCAGCTAATGGATGGATGGCCGCCCATACGTACATATGGAGATACAAGGTTTCCATTCAGCTAATGGATGGATGACCGCCCATACTGTACATACATATGGAGATACAAGGTTTCCTCCACCGACGGCGACGATATGCTTTGCTCCAAATATTGTCACGATCGGTTTGAGTGCACTCATGCATGCACGTGTGCAGTTGTGCAAGGTCACAGCACTCAGTATAACCTGCGTTTGTCTCTGTGTGTGTGTGTGTGTGTGTGTGTGTGTGTGTGTGTGTGTGTGTGTTTGGTAAATAATACAGGGCACATGCCTTATTGGACTGCTTTCTAAAGTGTCAGAGATGGTTAGCGTGGTTGCCAGGGTTACCGCCCCCATGGCCCTCCGAGCAGAGAGGCACAGTGTTAGCTTTAATGTCATGTTTATACGACCTGGAGAGGATCGTGCACGGCATGTGGGAAACCAGCATTTACTGTCGCCTTGAGGTCAGTGCACGCTGACATGCAGGGTTTATTTTGTGTGATTATTTTTGCATGCTTACTGTGCTGTTTGTGTTAAGAGTATTGAAGAATACAGTCAGACATGTAAACAGCACGAGGTACAGTCAGACACTTCACGAATGACATACACACTCTCATGTAATAGTTCAAATCTAAAATGACACAGATACTTTCCCGGTCTTAATGAGTTGAGTGGTTACATCCAACATGTGAGTCCTTCCATCAGTGTGCTCAGTCACTCAGTCACGCATCAAAACATGAAGTCGCTGTACAGTTAAGGTTGAGATACGGAACCGGGGAAACCGGATCCAACATTGAGGAACGATAGTGGGCGACATTTGGAACACCCCCCATAGGAATCTTTAAAGGGAATCTTTAAAGGGAATCGTTAAGGAATCGGACCGTTCCGGAATCGTTCAAATCCTAAAGGATCCCAAACCTAATTATGTACACAGTGTGTCGTGTTTTTAACACAAACTGTGGCTCCTGCTCATTGATTCCCAGAATTCCCTGCAGGCCTCATTATGTGAAGTGCGTGTGTGCGTGTGTGCTTGCGTGCGTGTGTGCTTGCGTGCGTGCGTGCGTGCGTGTGTGTGTGCGTGCGTACTTGTATTACTACATTTGTGAGGGAGAAGTATAATTATTCACTGATGTCAATCACCCAAAATGATGCATGTACACAGTATACAGTGCTTTTATCCAAAGCACTTTACAATGTGCATTATATTCACACATTCACACAACAATGTCAGAGGAGACAGGCACCAGGCAAGGCACCAACCTGCTAACCGGTGTCAAGGAAATGTGGAATACCTAAGTTGTACATTTAAGGACATCATAAACCAAACCATGAGAAGCTGTTTTCTGTGTTAACACAAAAAATGCTGGAAACGTATCCATACGCTTTATTAATATCGAACGCCGTACGCGCGAAGCGTATCTATACGTTTTATACGTTTTTTTATTGCTTACTGTACATCAACGTCCTATGCTCCAGGACACCGAAGAAACTAACAGCGATCCTCTCCAGGAAGGTCCAATATGTGATCCGGGAGTAAAAAGCCCCTCCCTCCTGAAAAGAGGTCTGTCTGTGGCGAAGACGCTCCCTCCTCCAATGCCTCCATTACACGTATGGGTCTGCACGGCAACGGCATAGACCAACGCAGATGTCAGGGCATCTAAAATGGAGTTACCCATACTCTAGTAGTAGTCTAGTGTCTGTGAATACACTCGATTCCCCCTCCCCTCCTGTTTCTACATGGTTTCTCCCAAGGAATCTTTGTGGGGGGAGTCTCTTCTGCCCGGATCGCATTGCAGTTTGAGTTCCCCCCCCACTGGCCCCAGGCCACACTGCGCCTTGCAATCGCCTTGCACCGCTCTCTCATTCTCGGAAAAAGATATAACGCAGTCGTGTCGATTTGCCCTCTGCCAGTATATAAACCAAGAATAATCTTCAACGATCGCCATTTCATAACGTTTTCAACACGCACACGGCACACGCCATGATCAACTAACTGCCTGGCTACGTCTTCAGTCTTCACCAGCCATCGCTATCCGTTGTGTGCATCGCCATCGCGTCTTCACTTTGTTTGTTTGGGCAAGAAGCACGATCAGCGATGGAAAAGAGCTTTATATCCACGGCAGATAAGTAATGACGTATTATCGAAGGACCGCCATGATCAACTTACTGCCTACGTCTTCGTCAGCCAATGCAGCCATCATCGCTATCCGTTGTGTGATTGTGGATGTAGGCTATATCCACGGTATCGAGAGAGACGCCCGGCTGTGATATAGGTCTTATCACTGCAATTATAATGAATAAAAAGGCTACAATCACACAACGGATAGCGATGGCTGCATTGGCTGGTGACAACGTAGCCTCGGTCCCAGGCAGTTAGTTGATCATGGCGGTCCCTCGATAATACGTCATTACTTATCTGCCGTGGATAAAACTCTTTTCCATCGCTGATCTCTACTATACGTGCTTCTTTGCCCAAACAAAGTGAAGATAGCGTTGTCCAACAAAGCGGCCAGTTATTTGATCATCTCTCTCTCCTGTGCTTCTTTCCTCAAACATGTCCAGACATGTCAACCTCAACCACTAAACTCACCGATCCAGTAACGCATCTCACCGTTATACTATCGTTCTGAAGGCAGATATAAAAATAAAAATAAACATAAATAAATTATTGTCATATACATACTACACACTGAATGAAAGCCCTAATTGTCTACTTTTAGGAGGAAAACAAATACATAATATTGATCCCATGTACAGTTTGTCAGTAGGCTATTGAATGCAGTTGTTCAGGTCCAACTATTATTCACAAAATAAGGCCTATAGCGACATGTACATATTATATACCGTATGAAACAGAAGACCCTCTGCTTTCATAAGAAAAAAACTAATACTGTAATAATAATAAAAATCACACCCCTGTGAAGTGAGCATTTCCTCATGAAGTCATCATAGCGAGTTATAAAGGTTTAAAGTCACAGAGATTGACAGGCAGATATAAACATAAATAAATTATTATCATATACATACTACACACTGAATGAAAGCCCTGAATGTCTACTTTTAGGAGGAAAACAAATATACAAATATATACAAATATAGTTTGTCAGTAATTGGCTATTGAATGCAGCTTGCGCCCACCAGAGAGGATTTCAGAAAATGCATGGACCAGAAGAACTATTATTCACAAAATAAGGCCTATAGCGAAATGTACATACTATATACCGTATGAAACAGAAGACTCTCTGCTTTCATAAGAAAAATACTTCTACTGTAATAATAATGAAAATCACACCCCTGTGAAGTGAGCAGTGCAATGTTGCGCAACATTGCACTGCTCACTTCACAGGGGTGTACATTTCGCTATAGGCCTTATTTTGTGAATAATAGTTCTTCTGGTCCATGCATTTTCTGAAATCCTCTCTGGTGGGCGCAAGCTGCATTCAATAGCCAATTACTGACAAACTATACATGGGACCATGTGTATTTGTTTTCCTCCTAAAAGTAGACATTCAGGGCTTTCATTCAGTGTGTAGTATGTATATGATATTATTTGTGTTCATTTTTATATCTGTCTGTCAATGTCTGTCAACTTCAACCTTCCATATCTCTGCTGTTTTTTCAAAAGAGCAGCGTGCTGCGAAAAGCAGGTGTTAGAAAAAGGTCAATATCTCCAGAATGGAAGATGGTAGAATCATAATTTTTTTTTTAATTGAAGTGGACTAGTTTGGCTTCCTTTTGTTTTATGCGGTGTGATTCTCGCTATAAGAGGCCCCTCGCTGTGGGCCCCGAAAAAGTTCAGAAGTCCCAATGTTAATCGCTCAGCACCACCAAGCCTGAGCAAATAGAAAACTCTAGCAATCAATGTGTTAAGACCCACCTACTCCCTGAGGGGGGTAGGAATGTATTTAAGCTGAAGTCTAACTGAGATGTGGTGAGTCAGTACATGGTGTTCCATTGTAACGCTTCACTGCTGTCTCCGTATTCGAATACAAATTTATTCCAATACTCTGAAACTCTGAATTGTGTCTGTCTCATTATGTTGTTTATAAGTGCTCACTGAAAGATTGCATTAACACCGGGACCAGCTGGGGGTTCAGTGTCTTGCACAAGGACACTAACACAGGGGGATCGTTTCGTTCCACAAGTGGCCGCTCTACCTCTGTTTTTATTTTTTGCCCTAGGGCACCACCTCCTTTTGTGTGTAGAAACGGGAACTCGGTTTGGCTCCTCCCCTTTGTTAGTCCACTTCCTCCCGGAGTGCTTCTGTGTTTATTCCTACTGACAACAACAACACTACATGTTTATGGCAGTGGTGCTGATAGCAGAATTTGTCTTGAGAGAACACATGTACCCGTGTAACCGAGGCCAAGTATCTGGTCTGGTCCGGGATGGAGCCGAGGAGACCTAACCTTCCTAGATGCGGAAGGGACGAATATATCTCCTTGAGCGCGAGCAGATATTGATATGATATGGTACTTCTTAGCTTAAATCCGTCTTGCTCGCGTAGGCAACGATATTTATGGTGTTGGGATGTCGGTGGTGATGTCACTCTGGCGCCCCGGTTATGACGTCAGAGAGGCGCTCCGTTCCTTCGTAACAACCCGGAATCAGCCATATAAACCTGTGCCAACACACAGGCTGGCCTTGGAATTGTTTCATAGATGCCCCTGTTCTCCATTTCTCCACCCCTCCCACAGTAAAATGCAGCTACAGTAGAATGGTAGAACGCTACTTGTCTTCATTCTAATGATTCTAATGCGGGTATTTTAGTAGCTCCAAACTTCTTATTTTTTAATTTTTTTTTCTCATGAATCATCTATTAAAGGTGTAGTGAAACGGAAATGGTGAACAACATGAAAATGGTGTTTCAACCAGGGGGGGCAGTCAGCCAGATATTTCGTGAAGCCTCTTTTGAAATCGGGACTTCCTGAAAGTTCATATAATGGCCTGTTGTGGCGCTGGACTGGACCCAAAAAGCCCCATAGCTCCATAGAGGCCCATGTATCTGGGCCCAACTTCACCTAGACTGTATTACCTTAATAAACATGGTCATGAATACTTTCTGCTTCCAGTCACTAGTTTAAAGTCTCATTTCTAATGTCATAATATTCTTTTTGGAAAATGATGGTCCCATTTATAAAAGAAATGACCATAAAGTCGCGTATGTTCTGAGGGGTGTGGCTACCGTTACAGTCTATGATCGGGATCCCCCACCCACTCGAGTCAAAATAAAAACCAACGGAGAAGAAGGGGGGAAGTCCCGCCTCGTTGTCTGGGCCAGCCAATGGCCAGCTGGACCAGAACGGATCAAGAAAGATGGCGACTTACAGTGCATTAGAGTGCAAGGAATGTCAGGCTTCATTTTACGTTCATGTTAGACCCGGGGAACGCTTTGTCCATATTTTTTACAGTCTATGGTTTCAACATGAAACACCGGTCTGAATTTTCTGAACCAATCAGAGCGTCGCATCCCTTCAGGCGATGGGACGGTAGCTAGGGACGGTGGCTAATGCTATGCGCAACAGCGTGGTGTGTGTTTGTTTATAAATCAGATGGTCGGCCAGCTGTACCAGTTTACTGTTATGTGGCTTATTTCTACCCTATAATGTTTTCAGATACATATTTTAGCGTGATGATGAAAGGGATTGTGACATTTAAAACACATTTTTGTAGATTTTTTGGCTTTTTTGGCTTTTCTTGACATCAATTTCACCAAAAAAAACGAAGTTTGAACATTCAGTGTATTCTCTGCTGTCTGGACTTTTGTGAATAATTATGCAAAAATGTCTCATCTGGTTGGACGGCAGGCATATATGTAGATCCCTGCTAAACCTCCGCCCCCTCCCCTCTGCTCCCTGCCTACCCTCTCTTCTCCGCCCCTCTCCTCTCCGCTTCCTCATTGTGACCGCGACTTTGTTTCTTTGTAATACTTACTAATAATGGCTTCTAGAGAAAAATCAATCTGCTCTGTTGTTGGCTGTGTCAATCAACACAAGTCCTTACACTAGATACCAACTGGCCTAGATGACTCTTTTATTTTTGACGGTGACGTTCCTACCACGTTGTCAAAGAAGCGCATCTTGGGTTGACAGGAAAGGGGGAATTACCGACATCTACAGGCTAAAAGAATGTGTTTTTCCATGGCTTCTCAGGATGCAGATTACACATACACAAAAACTCCTGGCAAGAAATACTGGAGTGGAGTTGAGTGTTCAAACTTTTTAGACACGTTTGAAGGACCATGGCCAAGACTTTTAATGTTGTTAAAATTATGTTATAAATAATGTCATAATACCTTTAAGTTGAAAGCGAGTAATACACTGCCTGGATGTTATCTGGAATGGAAATAAAAACGGAGTATTCTGTAATCAATAGCAGCTGTGCTGGATGGATGCGCAAATATGGGGAATTAAACGGGTGAGCTTCATTGTTATTGGCTTTTATCGATGTGTATCTCTACACGTCATCACGCAGCACGTTTACGTTTTAATAAATAAATAATGCAATCGTTTTTATGGACCTTTGATATAAAAACACACAAGAAAAACACACAGAAATAAAACAATAAAACACCATAAATTAAGACACAACGTTTCGGGCCGTGAACGGCCTTCATCAGGTGATTTAGGCCGTTCACGTGTGCGGACCACTTCTTCACTGTATGTATCTACCTTGGTCCAGCACTAGCCAGGAACTGGATGTGCGCACGCCACCTGCTTTTTAAACCAATATGTATGTTAGGAGTATAGTGGTTAATTGGAGTAGTCAGCTGTGGGGTGGGGGTAGGGAACTGTGACGGATATTGTGTATATGTTTGGTTAACTGTATGTAATGTGTTTTATTTTCGTTTTATTTTTCGTTTTGTCATTTATTTATTTTTGTGTTCTGTATTTATTATTGTCAAAACATTTCGTGATAATATTTTATTTGTATTTGTGCTGCCATGGGGATGTGGGGGGGAAAAATATATGTCAATTGTTTTGAAAATACTTCTTTGTACTGTAAAAGAAATCAATAAACATATGTTTAAAAAAATATATATATATGTATGTTAGGACAGAATTCTATAGGCTGATTCAGGGTACATTGGATTTGTCCTTTTTAATATACATTGTGCCCTGAGAAGAGTATAATTCTAGGATTGATTTGGTGTTTTTCTTATTCTTTTTGGCTGTTTGAATGTGGCTTAAATGAGTTTAGGTATAGCTTACAGCCTGTCAGCCTCGGTAGTGGTCCTATAGCTGCAGTGGCAGCTGCATCCATTTCTCAGCGGGTGTGTTGACACAAAGAGTAGCATAGCACAGGTCTGAATCACTGCCACAGGCCTCCACCACAACCAGAGGGATCAACTCAGCAATGTATTCTGTGTCACTCTCTCAACAGGGCCATTATCACTCATATTGTTGCTGTCAGGGTGGAAACCTTGGACGTCCGAAACCGTTCCTTTTTTATTATCATTATTTTAAACCATTTCAAATAATACATTTTGCGTGACACCCCTTATTCCAAATGTAGTTGTTATTTTAGTCACAAGATTTTGTTAATTGTTTTTCATTGTTTCAATATTTATAAGACCCACAGACACTTTGAAAGGTTTTCATCACATTGTGAGCTTATGACAAAGTATATAGGGCAAACAACCTTTGCTGGGGACCCCCTGGAGCCCGACGCCAAGGACCCCTGGGGTCTCCACTGACTCCCCAGTCCCCACTTTGAGAACCACAAATATGCAACACATAATATATGTGACATAACACAGAAGAAAAATACGGTCCCTTTGTTCTGAGAGGTCAGAAAAGATTACAGGCCTGCTTGTTTAGTGCCTTGCTCAAGGCACCACGCCAACCGGCAACTAGGAAAACGACATTCACCAAGGGTGAGGGATCAAACAACATTACAGTTATTAGTCATTCTATCTCCAGGCCATATTTACGCTACAATTAAATGAATATACACACGCGCACGCACGCACGCATGCACGCACATACATACTGTACATACATACATACATACACACACACACACACACACACACACACACACACATACTTTTTTGTCTCTATAGATCAACAGTAGTTTACTTTATTGTAAGATGACATACCAAATATGTTACTCTTAAAGGGCCACTTCACCCCTTTTGCAACCAGATCTTATTTTAATGATTTAATGATTTTGGGATACAAGAAACACTTTCCTTGGGCTTTTATGTGGGTAATATGTGTTTTTAGATATTTCAGCATTTCAAAGTGTCCATGGGCTCCAAGATGTCATGAACACTGGGCTCACTTATTTCCTGGACTACATGTTGTCTCAGTAAGACAACCCTCCCCCTATCCACAAGGAGGAGCAGTGGACCAAAGCATTAGGGAATTGTAGTCCAGGAAGGAAGTGAGCAGTGACGTAGACTCCGTGGGGGCGGCGGGGCTCGAGCCCCCATGAGGTAATAGACCTGAATAGTATATTCGCCTAGTCGGTTCGTCCCGTTTAAGTAATAAGAGGTCATCTGGGTTTCGGGTCTCTCGAACATCATACCCCTCATTCGGGTGACCCGGGGTGATCAAGTCCCGACCACTAGGGAAAGACAGGGCCGCACAATCCATTGGAACCACTCCGGAACTACTATGCCAGGACTGAGAGGTACAATTCTGGTATGTGGAGGGACTAGGCTCTGTGGGTTGCCTCCTGTCCGGGCCCCTCCTACGTCTCACCAGGTCCACTCCTGCTCTCACCAGGAGTATAGCGAGTAACCTGTGCGTTGCACCAGACTCCCAGCACCAGACACTTCATTCAGGAGTGGTGGATTCTTGAGCCGCAATGGTTCTGCAGGCTCCACCGCTGGGCAACGCTAGTACTGTAGACTCCACTTGTGGCTCGAATAGCCCTCCTAAAGGCCTCATCGAAGGTTTTTGGGCTTCCTCCTCACGGAGGGGCACTAACCCATACTGCTCCCGGGGTGCCGTCTACATTCCGGCTGTCACCCGTCTCTCCGGTGGTCACATAGTCTATAGTATGGTCAAGTATGGGATTCATTTACGAGAAGAAAAACCCCCCAAAAAAAGAAGAATATGAAGGTTTGTGAATATGAGGATTGTGTCCGACATCAACGATATGTTCACTTACAAGGCTGTGATGATCAAAGCTAGGTGGCTCATACAGTTAATAGTTATTTAGCTCCAGGGTTTGTGAATATAATGACCATGGTGTCACTGCGGTTGTCTCATGCAGTCTGTATGGAGCCTATTCATTATCAGACACATCCATTGTTCTATCCCTGCCTTTTCTCTGTTCCTTGGCACTGCCTCCCAGCGAGCTGCTTCCAGTCTGGTGTCTTTGCACCATGCAGCACCGTGCCCACCATTGTCTTTACTGCTCGTCCACTAGCTCTTAACCTATGGATTTGTTCACCATACTGTACATTGTCTCCTTTGTGTTTTTGTTCGGAGAGTCATTTGTCTCATTGTGCTGTTATCTGGAAAACGAATGCACAGAACATTTATTGCACAGAAAAATCTCAATATTGGAATTTTTTCACCTTTTCACCCTTAAATATCACATTGGAATGAATGTGATTGATTGATTGATTGATTGATTGATTGATTGAAATATTTATTAACAGTTTGCAGAATTACAGTATACATTTCAAGCACAATCTCAATACAAAGACTGTTAACTGTGAGTGGACGACCCAATTAAGCATTACACTTGTTTACAACAGGGTCCACATTGTTCAATTCATCAAAACATTTAGAGACATACAAATAGACACTTCTATGTAGTTAAAGAACAGAACAGGAATTCATCATATAGGAAGCAAAAAGGGAAAAGATAAATATACAGTGAGGGGAAAGGGGGGGGCGGTGGGGGGGATTCAGATTTTACAGAGGCCAGTTTCGAATTGCAGCCATCCATAGGTGCCCTTTGAGAGCGGTTTTGAAGGAGTCAAGGGATTCACATGTCTTAATGACTGTTGGTAGGGCGTTCCACATTTTGGTGGCATAGGAGCGAAAATAATTTAGTCCCTTGTTTGTGCCGAATCTGGGTTGTACATGGTTTGTTGCACTCCCTCTGGTGTTGTGGGTGTGGACTTCGTTTACATTAAGGAAGTATTTAGACAGGTACATGGGTATCTTAGTGGTGTATCGAATCTTGTGGACCAGACCCATTGCAAGATGCTGTACTCTGTCGTCGACCCTAAGCCATCCCAGCCTGTCAAAGTGGGCAGGGGTGAGGTGGGTTCGGGGGGTGAGGCCAAGTAGGAGCCTGACCAGTTTGTTTTGGGAGGTCTGGAGCCTTGTTTTAAGGGCCTTTGAGGTGCTGTGGTACCAAGAGGTGGATGCATAGTCAAAGAAACCTTGTACGAGGGCTCATGTTAAGGTCTTCAAGGTGTTTTTGTTGACCAGTGAGGAGATCCTGAATCATCTTGTTTTATTGACTTTTTAGATTACGTTGGTGGCCATTTTATCACCGGAAAGATTGGCCTCCAGGATGGAACCTGGGTAGGTAATGTGATAATGTTGTCACCCACTCTAACCAAGAAGCCATCTGCCTTGCTGAGATTACTATTTGATCCGAAGAGAATGGATTCAGTTTTTCCCAGGTGTAAGGATAGTTTGTTATCAGCGAGCCAGGTGCAGATTCTACCGAGTTCAGAGCTGAGGGTCTTTTCAACCTGCAGTTTGTTCCTGTCCGAGACCAGCAGTGCTGAGTCGTCTGCGAACAGGAACAAGTTGCAGTCACAAGCTGATGTCATGTTGTTAACATATTAGGAACAGTAAAGGCCCTAGTATGCTTCCTTGTGGGACGCCACAGCTCACTGGGAGGGGAGGGGACAGTGTTCCGTTCACCTCCACCATCTGTTCTCTCCCCTCCAGGTAGGATTGCATCCAGCTCACTGATGTGCTATCAAAACCAATAGCTTTAAGCTTGTTAACCAGTATGGAGTGGTTCACGGTGTCAAAAGCCTTTTGGAGGTCCAGCATGACCATGCCGCAGTATTTTCCAGCATCCACCTCGTGTTTGATGTGGTCGCTCAAATAGAGGAGGCATGTATCAGAGGATTGGGATGTTCTGAAACCAGATTGGAACTCGTACAGCAATTTATTAGTGGCAAGATACTTTTCAACCTGTTCATAGACTATTTTTTCCATCACTTTCGAGATGGAGCTTAGAATAGAAATAGGGCGGTAGTTGCCGGGTTCTAATTTACTCCCTTTTTTGTACAGGGGGGTTACTTTGGCCAGTTTAAAATCTTGGGGGACCTGTCCCTGTTTGATGGAGAGGTTTACTATGTGGGTGATGACTGGAGCTATGGAAATGGCTGAGTCTGAATTTGGAGGGTATATTGTCATGGCCAGTGGCCTTGTGGGGTTGGAGGGCACTCAGTTTTTTAAGTACCTCCTCAGTTGTTAACATTGCCATTTTAAAATCATTTTTACAAACACCTAGGTTTTTATATTATTCCGCCTGCAGTATATGTATTCTACGCTCTGTATAATATATACTAACCACCAGGATACTGTGCCTTGACTACTCTACAGTGTAGGCTTAGAGAGAGAAAGAGAGAGAGAGGGAATGAGTGGGAAGAGCACACACACGCACACACACACACACACACACACACACACACACACACACACACACACACACACACACACACACACACACACACACACGCACACCTTGTCAAGCCAGCAGGATGTCTCTAATACCGTTGTTCTAAGCCACATTCTTACAATCCCAGATATTTTCTGGGTCATTTTGAGCATTGACCAATATGTCCTACTATACTTGCTGTGCTGCACCTCAGCCTCTCTCTCTCTCTCTCTCTCTCTCTCTCTCTGTCTCTCATCAGTATAAACTTAGCTGATCTCATAATAACAGCCACGCTAGTCTCCCATATAAAGACTTGCGACATTTGCGACAGCACATCATCATCAGCAGTATACAGACCCTGGTACATGGTAATGTGAACCCCCCTTCTCCCAGACTGTAACAGCCCAGAATAATTCCTGAATAATTTGGGAGTGAGTTTTTAGCTAACCACTAATAGTGTTAGTCATGCTTGAGTAGTGGGTGAATTAGCACCAGGTGGGAACCCAACAGTGGGCCCGCACGGATACGAGGAGATATGTGCGAGCTCAGTGCTAATGTGTCCAGACATTCTGTGATCGCTGCTACTTTGGACGCGGGTGCCACTCGGCCAACGCATACTGTGTATCTAAATAACGGAGCGGTTGCGCAAAGACCCGCCCGGCAGCACTGTTTAATGCAATTTATTTGTGCGTGTTATAAGTATTTTTTGTTGAATTATTCATGACAAAGTTGTACAGTATGTATATCCATAACATAAACAAGCAGCACGCTCACAAACAATTCACTAAGTTCTTTGTTTCAATCTTTTTTTTCTTTTTTTTTCACAATTATATTACCTGATCATCTTCTTCTTAAATACACTAGTTTGAAACTCTATACCGTCATGCATACATGACTGTCGCACGAATTATCAAAACATTAGAAAGTAGGCTAGCCGGCGTTGTATCAGATTGTGAAAATATAATAATAATAAATAATAATAATAAAATGATTGAAAGAAATCAAGTGTATTGTATTGCGCAGACAAGTGTATTGTCTGTACGTGCTGCTTGCTTATTTTATGGATGTTGACTTTTAAAACTTTGTCATGAGTAATTCAACAAAAAATACTTATAACTCGCACAAATAAATTGCATTAAACAGTGCTGCCGGGCGGGTCTTTGCACAACCACTCCGTCATTTAGGTATGCTCGGCCAACACATAGGACAGACTTCTAAGGCTGCAGTTTTATTATTATTAGCAGATCTGTAAATGTCAGTGTGGGCCACATGTAATATAGGGAGTGTACAACGTCTGTATACTTTTATATTTATTGACGCGTGGTCTTGTTCTGCACGAGGCAGACTATAAGAGTGAAGCAATCTGATTGGTTGAAATAGCCATCTAGCCGTGCTCTAAACGAGCATGATGGAACGCCTAATCAAAACATAAAAATCACACCTGTGATGAACCGAGTGTTGCAACTCGCCTCCCCCCCCCCCCCCCCCCTCCTCTCTCTCTCTCTCTCTCTCATTAGCAGGCAGCAGGCACAGCATACCCCTCTCTCTGTTTCTGGTGCCCCCTACTTGTATAAATAAGTTACATACTCGTGCTCACACAGGTACACAAACAGACAGGTACACGGGCATTTCTGGTTGTAGGAGTGGTTGCACCACTCAAAAATCAGCTGTGCTGACTGAGTCTTGCTGCTTGCTAGGGACATTTTATAAGGACATCTTCGGTCGTAGTGGCTACATCTGTCATTAAAAATATATATTTTTTTTCCTTTTATTTACATGGCTTTGTTGAATACTCGAGTCTGACTGGTTCAGAGGGTATAGAACTACAGTATGTGTGAGAAAGACACCTCAAATAGGCCATTGCCCGAGGAGTGGTGGACTGAAGTTCAAATCTAGGGAACACAAGTGCACACACACACACACACACACACTTGAGTATGCTCGTCTGAAAGGAGGCCACATCGTGCCGCATGTAAGCAGGGGGGGGGGGGCTGAAACTTAATCCCACAGTAAAATTAGAGGTTGAGATGCATACTTCAGCAGTTCTAAATGACCTGTCGTCTTTAGAGATGCTCTCTCTCTCTCTCTCTCTCTCTCTCTCTCTCTCTCACTCACACTCACACACACACTCACACTCACACTCACACACACTCACACTCACACTCACACACACTCACACTCACACTCACACACACACACACACACACACACACACACACACACACACACACACACACACACACACACACACACGCATGCATAGACAGTGCAAATAGAGAAAAGGCATCTTAGGGAGCCAACTGACTCGACACATTTCACAACATACATTGGTCTCAGTGATTAAACCAACCACTTATTGATCTCACAAGACGTTAAATATCAATATCTATATCTATATATCTATCTCTATATATATATAAATTATATACATTTATTTTATTTTTATTTTTTGATAAATATTGCATATTGACATAAATCAGGCAAAAGGTGTTTGCCAAGAGCCGTCTAAAACGTTCTGTCCATATGTATTTTAGTTTGTATTGAACATTTCCTAACATGTAGACAAACTTGGTGTTGTTTGTGCTTTGTGCAGTTTGCTTAATGCTGCATGCAAATAATGCTGCATGGAACTCTTCACACTCTTCACATACAGCAAGACTTGCAATGGGCCTAAACTAGACATGAATAAGCATTTGTATTCAAAGAATCTGATTTAGGGTACTTAAGCCCAATGTACCTACACTTTTTCGTAGTGTAGGTTCAGGTCACTGTACAACAACAATGTGATGAAGCAAAATTGCCTGTTTACAGCCTCACAGCATTCTGTATGTGAGTGGAACGCTTGTAAATATATCTTGTTTTAATACATAGACCTGTAGCGCTTTTGTAATCCAATCTAGTATTGGCTTTGACACTGACAAGGTTATGAGGTTTGTACTAACAAGTCAAAGTGAGAGCTGTGCCAGTCAACCATTCTGGAAGACATACTGTAACAGCATCCATAAAATGTCATTCAAGGTTATATATGGTTATGGCGAGAGAGATCATGGTTAGGTTTACTTATAGGGTTAGATTGTGTGGTAAGGGTTAGTTAGATGTTATACATTCAGGGTTAGTTGTTTGTTGTTTGGGCTAGGGAGGGTTAGGGTTAGCCTGGGCCAGCAAGTTAACCACTTGAACCCCAGCATCCATATTTCGGGGCGGAACATCAGCCAAAATATCCAAAGCTTGTAGATCGGATATTCTTAGCGAAGAGATTTTATGTAGATAGGAAAAAGCGATCCAAGTACACAGCCAGTCAGCGTGCCTGAGTTTGAGTGTTTTTTGTAATTAACGGTTGTTGGCTCTGCGGGACTGATGCCCTCTGCTCTCCGTTCCTTGTTACCACATTTTGTGTCCTTCCGTCGACTCGCTCTCTCTCCTGCACCACTCCTCTCCTCCCAATCCATCCGTCTTTGCCTGTCACTTCCTCCAACCACGAGACGACCTGTCTGGGCCTCTGTGAGCAGTCTGGGTCACTTCCTCTGTGTGTGACTTGCACCAAGTGTGATACCAAAATATATGGAGCCATTAAGACCCCCTCACATACACTACACATGTATGTCACGGATGTGCTGTTCACTCATACTTCACACCTCCTTCCACTTGCCCACGCCTTGTGTACATTTCTGAAATAGAAGTGTGTGCGCGCACTGGGGATACATGACTGTATGTGTGTATTATACATTATACAAAGTGTGGTGCTGTAACAAGAAAATCAAAGATTCCAGCCCTGCAACGTATCCGTGAATAAGACCACTCCCAGCACGTTGAGCCCTCATGTAGTGAAACTGAGAGGTAGTAAGGAGAACAATTCTGCAGTCACAATGTGAGTAACATGGCAACTGAAGAGCTCAAAAAGATTTCCCAAGAATTCATTATCTAAGCTTGGCACCCCCAGTGTGTGCGTGTGTGCGTGCATGCATGCATGCATGTGTAAGGCTGTAAGCATGTCTGCAGAAGCTGCCTGAGTGTGTCCTTTGTCTCCGGGTGTTGCAAGGACTTATTTCTGGAGAGGAAGCGTCCCGTCTGTCTCTCCTACTGTCCTCCCCCCCCCCCCCCCCCCCCCAGCATATGGCTGCTCATGCATTTTAATATCTCACTGTCCTGGTATGTCACACACATGCACACGCAGGCACGCACGTGTGCACACACACACACACACACACACACACACACAGGATGTTCAGAGTCCAAGGACAGACCAGCAGTCTGAAATAGAGACATCTGCCTGTAATAATAATATAAAGTACCATATAATTAGGTTCCTTTAAAACAGAAAACAAGTGGACATTTTGCCAAAAGTGAGGCACTAAACAAAAGAACATAAAAATCAGTAGGCTTCACCCTAGGGCCTAGTGCAGAAAGGTCCATCCATCCATCCATCCATCTACAACCGCTTATCCGTATTCGGGTCGCGGGGCAGCAGCTCCAGCAGAGAGTTCCAGACTTCCCTCTCCAGAGCAACATTAGTAACTTCATTCTGGGGGATCCCGAGGCGATCCAAGGCCATTTTGGAGATATAATCCCTCCATCTGATCCTTGGTCTTCCCAGGGGTCTCCTTCCAATGGGATGTGCATCGATCCACCTAAGCTGGCTCCTTTCCAAGCGAAGAAGCAGCAGGTCTACTCTGAAGGCTCATACGTAGTCTGGATTTTCGGTGGTTAGGTGACCACCGAACTACATCATGACGTCACGAGCCGCGGTGAAGAGCAAACCACCGCTGTTTTTACTCACCACCGCTCAACGTTATTTCAGCTCCGGTGGTCACCTCACCACCGAAAATCCAGACTATGAATAGGCCTTGAGTCTCTCTCGTGTGACTGAACTTCTCACCCTATCTCTAAGGGTGCCAGCCACCCTTCTGCACACAGCAAATTTCGACTGCAATCCAGCCATTGGTATTCAAGATATGTTGTTTATGTAAGTGATGGATGGATCGGGTTAACAAGAGTGGAAGATGGAGAATCACTGTTAGTAAGCCCTATACTTTTACTACTTTTCTATTTTGGAAAGTTGTGAACAGCTTGCCTTTTTTGCCATTTTGGAAGTTTTTGCCTACAATGACACACAACATAGGGTTGCCAGGTTGAAAGTCTTTAACCCCCTCTAGACTTGAGGTGGCTCTGTACTTCTTTTCTTCTTCTTTTCTGTCAACACCAAATCTCTTCTGTGACACATTGTGGGTGTTTAGATCGGCTATCTTTGGCTAATGTTCCCCCCAAAATATGGATGCTGGGGTGGGGTACACATACGTGGCTAAGCAGCCAGATGAAGGTCTCGTGTCAGCGGTGCTCCAGCTGATGATGACTGACTGGGTTGTTATTAAGAGCTGTGAGCAGTGGTGGAAGACGTTACTCGCATTTGTTACTTGAGTAAAAGTATCAATACTGAAAGTATCAATACCAAAGTACTCATTATGCAGAATTTCCAATTTCACAAGTGTTATAGTGTATTAAAAATCTTTTGAAAATAGCCGATCTACAAGCTCACAATGCGTCGCAAAGCGACGTGTTCTGAGCTTGTACTATTAAGTACATTGTGTAATTAGAAAGCCTACTTTCCTTAGTGGACGCACTCTGAGCACCCCACCACATGTTTAAAATGCACTTTTTGGCCAGAAAGGGATTGTTTTTACACCGGAAAATAAATACTTTTAGTTACTCCACTGCGCCCTCTACCGATATTGCCAAGAGAAAAATCTCATAGACAAGATTTTCCAAATTCTGCCCAAAAAGTGATTGAAAAGTTTTGTTTGAGTTTGAGTATAGGTAAAACGTTTTTTTATATTTGTGACCCAGCCCAGCAGAAAGTGCCTCAACTACAGACGAGAGGCTGGTCTGCATTAATGCGAGTGTAGGAAAATAACAGTTTCATAGCTCTAATGAAGGCATTAGAGCTATGGACCAGAGCTAGCTTGAGGCCTGCCCGTGACTGCACAGTAACATAAACGGAGTAATAAAGCTAACCCACCGCCGCCCCAGAACAGTGTTTACTATGTGCTTTTAAGGGCACTGCATAATGAGGGATTTGAATTGAGAATGGACTGATGGGCAGGAGCTAGAGGACACAAATGATCTGTCTCTCTAGTCTAATGCATTAGTCATTAGTGCACACACAGAACCTCCTGAGTTCTGTAACTCGTGGCTCTCTCTGCGTTTTGTGTGTAGTATATGCACCTGACCTGTGTGCATGTATTTGCTAGAATGAGTCATGCCCCGTACCATCTAACCTTGTGTGTGCTCCCATAATACTTCTCAGCGATAATGCTATAAGCTCATGATGATTCCAAAACATATTACGCCTCTTTGCCTTTTGGCATAAATCACTTAAGCCATAATATACTGTGTTGACGACTAATGACGACTAACGGCTAATAGCGGAAATAGCAGATCGGTTTATTATGATAAGTGCGCTTCAGGCGTGCAGCATTAAATGCAAACTCAGAATGTCTCTTTAAACAACAGAAATCCTCCTCTTCCCTGCCGTCTGTCACACGGGCAGGATTGGGCGGTCAGTTAGGGTCCTTTTCCCTAACTGGGCTTAGTGCGCCGTAATATAAATCACACTCAGAATGTCCCCGGGTTTGGCAGGTACTTCGTTCCCTGCATGTCAATATTCCCCCGGGGAAGTGGAACTCTCTCTCTCTGGTCACTATAGATTCATCCGGGGCGGCGGGTTACCGCCGAGCATGCCCGAACTGTCCCTCTCATTAGTCAGTGGGGAATGAGCGCAGAAGCAGTAAATCCTTCCCCATTTAACCTACCCTGGAAGGTGGCGTAGGTGCGTACACTTGGCCTTGAGCCAATAGGTAGGCGGGGTAGTACTTCTGTTGAATGACGAGGCCGAGTAGGCGTGTTCTTCTTGGCTGCATTCTGCCTCCTCCCCACTGGCTGTCTGGGCTACTATGCTCACCTGGCGGCTGGTTGCCTAGCGACACCCCACATTAGTTTTTTAGGAACATTTCTGCCTATAATGACGACAAGTTTCTCTTTTGCTCACTTGTTCAGTCAGTGCTGCATTTTGTATGAATGTACTACAGATTGAGGGGTTGGGGGTCCGCGGACCACCTGCCTAATAATATTAATTTTGTGCCCATTCCAACTTCCCAAGCTCATCCGTTAAAAACTCCCTCCCCCAGCCCCAGACTGAGTAGCCAGTAGCCTACACCTCAAAATGTACATAATTAAATCTACTAAATCGCATTAACCACACTGTACATAATTTGGTGTTCATATATTCAAACGGGTCTAGTTTGACTAGTGTCTGAAATGTCCACATTCAATGGATTGTGATCTAGGGCTTTAAGCAACTAGTCGGCTATTCAACTGGTGGACTAGTAAATCCACTAGTTGACATCGTTGGTACTAGTTGACTAGTTGATAAGGTTTGTGTAGGCCTCAAGATCAGCTAGATTATAGTTATAGTCACCAATGTACACAGTTCTTAAATGTACAAATATCATAAAAAAATAATAAATAAATAAACTAGGCAACTAGTCAACTAGTAAAAAATCACTAGAAGTGAAAGCCCTATTGTGTTCCGAAAAAAAGCAAACTTAAATCTTGGTGTTTTGTTCAAAAAGTATTTATTTAAAGACCTTTTAAGTGTCGTACAAAGCCAACTCGAGTTGTGACAAATCATGACAATGAACACAATATTTTGGACCAAACAAATAATTACAAGGAAGAAAAACTGCCGTTTTCTTCTTCTTTCTAATTATTTGTTCGGCCCGAAAGATTTGTGTTTGTTGTCATGATTTCTCACAACTCGAGTTGGCTTTGTACGAGGTTTAAAAGATCTTTAAATAAATACTTTTTGAAATGTCTATGAGGAAAATGAACGGGGAATCATTTCCTGGGCCCTGTTAGGGGGCGGGACTGCGGCGCTCTATTAAAGTCGGGATCGGACTCAAAATGGTGGAATGGGTGGCCACGTCGGTTCTGGCTCTACAAAGGAGATATGTGTTGTTAGGCATGCTGCTCATTGTGGTTCTATATATAGCAGTGAAAGTACCTGCCAGCACAACCTTATGGTACGGTGATGAGAGGACCTCTTAATCCCAGCACTACCTGCAGAGCTGCAGCTGACTTCCTATAGACACACACAGCAGCTTCCTGCACGTCTGTTTATCCCTGACTCTGCAATTAGGCCTGGCACAATTATTACGTAATCGGCCTATTTGCAAATGATTTGAGATCATCGCAAATTATTTTTTGCACAATCATCATAATGTTCATACATTTTCAGTGGTCGTTGTAGATCGGCTATTTCTGAAGAGAGATGTATCATTATTAAATACTAGACTGGTTCCTGGCTGTAGAGCACTGAGTCGGTAACGATGGAAGCTGGAGATCCATGCCCCACCGACTCGACACCGGGCACTGCACTCCCTGTGGGGGTGTGGAACGTGTGTGTCGAATTTGAAGTGGGTGGGGCGAACGGTTCTTGAGTTAGGTGCTTTTCAGATGTACACACGTACAGACAGACAGAGACGTGGGGCATATAGATAGATGACCTATTTTGACTATAGTGCATAATTTATTTGAATTAGTAGTACTGGTCATTGTCAGTCATTTATTTGTGTTTTGGAGTTATTTGTCATACCTGGCCTGTTCCATTTTAGTTTACAAAGCCAAAAAGGCAAATGGTAATGTCATTTATTTATGTTCTAATGTCCAAAGTATAACAATGTACCCTTGTGTTTAGGTTGTTACCTGTTACCTTAGTCCTGTTTTATTATTAAGCAGACTGTGCTCAGGTAGGGGTAAGGGTTAGTGGTTTAGTGGTCAGGCGTTAAGAGTTATCTTATGCCTGATTTATACTACAAGCCGGTGTTATACCCTGGGGTTCCAAGGGTTCCCGACAAAATCGATTAATACAGCATCAAGATCAGTTTAATCACTTTGTAAATACACAGCTGATATAAATCTACAAGCTCACAACACGTTTCGCTTCGACGCGTTGTGAGCTTGTAGATCAGACATTTTTGGACTTGGGTTTGGCCTACAAATGGAAAAAATATATATACAAATGGCATTCACAAAACCTGTGTCCTAAAATGTTGATGTCCCCACAAGTATAGTACTAAAAACGTGTGTTGTGACTATAATATGCAATGGGCATTGCTCCAGATAGTGTGGTGTGGTCCATCCGTCAGTATAGCACTCCAGACTGGATTAAGTTCTTGCTTGGATGCAGCTGTAGGCCTGTAAATTTAGGAAAAAAGTTGGATTTGTTTGAGACCGAAGCACAAAGGATATTCTGTTGATAGTTTTTTGTTATACGTAGAGAACGAGAGATTTGTTTAACTCCAGTGTATCTGCTCTGACCTGCTGACCCCACGGTAGATTACTTCTAGCCTGGCGCAGCCACACTTCACCCGCCCCTATTGCATATGCATATCCCACGTAGCCCAGCGCAGTGGTATATTAGTATCGCAATGCGAGGCTAGATTACTTCCGCATTTCACTTATCTTCCGTTGACATCTGTTCCTGCAGATTGATTGATACCGTATCATTACAAGCACACAGAGCTAGATAGATTAAACTAGATTAGATAGTGGACATACATCGATTAGGTTAAATAAAAAAGATTAAAATAAATCAGAATGAACAGATGTCAACAAAATGCTCAAATGCTGAAGTAATCTTGTGTGTCATCACCAGCACAGTGGTTGACAAATCTCTGGTTCTTAAAATGTGTACATATTGAAAATATATAAACTTGGTTTATATAGTTTTTTATGAAAACAAACAATGGATATAGCTGACGATTGATATAAGCTAATTTATGTCAATGTAGAAGGGAGTTCCAACCACGCCTCTAGCCTATGGCAGGCCAGTCTGGTGCATCTCAGAAGCAGGACAGGTTACAAGCGAAAAAGAAGGCACTGGAGCAGCTCAGACAATTTAGTGCCCTTAGTTTAATAACAGGGTGCAAGTAAAAAGTGACTAGGGCGAAGGAGAGCCCTTTTCCAAGGATGTTGTTTTCAGCCTCGGTGAGTGGAAGGTCTGTGAGGTTGATCACGTTTGGTTGCGTGGGGACCGGCATGTTGGGCGTTCTCCTCCCCCTCGACCCCCTCCTCGTCTTCTTTGCTTGGAGCGGGCGCCGGCCGGAAAAGGAGGTTTGGATGTCCTATTATGGGCATGTGCGTCATCGGAGGATTCCCGCTCGCTTGCTGTTGAAAGCAGCTCCCGGAAGGTTTTTGAGCCGGGGGGAAGTTTTATCTTGATGGGTTTTCTTTTACCGTGCCAGATGTATATGGTGCCTTCAGCATAGTCTTCTGTGTCGCTTTATAAGCTTGTAAATCTTTCACAAACGCTTTCTTCATTTATTCGCAGGTCTTCCAATTCATTTGTTAGGGAAGATACATGGCAGTTGCAACGAGGACTGTGTGCAGTAACGAAAACATGACTGTCAATGTAGAAGGGAGTTCCAACCACGCCTCTAGCCTATGGCAGGCCAGTCTGGTGCATCTCAGAAGCAGGACAGGTTACATGCGAAAAAGAAGGCACTGGAGCAGCTCAGACAATTTAGGCCCTTAGTTTAATAACAGGGTGCAAGTAAAAAGTGACAAGTAATTTATGTCAAATTGCATAGGCTTACAATGCTTTGGTGTCGATGCACTTGCCAGTCTGGTGTACCCACTATGTACTGCATATATATACAGTAGTGTCTATTCATGTGTGTAGTGTAGTGTGCCTGTTCTGTAGCTCACGTTTATAGTTTTTTCCTACACGTCGGTTTTCATTGTGGTACTGCTAAATTAAAACTTTAAGTCTGGTATATTAAGTTACGTGACGTCCATTGATCCAAGCCAGAACGTTCCCTGAGAATGCATGCATTGCAGCAGCCCACCCATCTGACCACTAACCAGTTAGAGGTGTGGGCCACGATCCACAAAAGGTTGAGAAATACTGTTTTATGTAGTGTTTGTTATGTGTGTTGTTATTGTTTCCCTCTGCAGAACGAGCCATGCCAGGACAAAGAGCGAGGCTGCAGAGCACTCGGCCATCGCTGCCATACAGGACTCTGAAATCGCCAGAGCAGTCGCTATGGAGCTGGCCCCCAACTTCCACCAGCCAGGTATAACCTTCAGCAGCACATCACTTACAGTACTTACAACCACAGTATACTAGAGTCAGTAAGCTACAGTATACTCCTGGTCAAACGTTACTCAGCAAGTGAATGTTGATCTGTCAAATTTGTACTTGAGTTAAAGTACTAGAGTACTGGGGGTGCCCGCTGGCCAAGTGGCTCTGGCCTGACGGCACGTTGCGTGTTCGAGTCCCGTTCATGACGACTTTTGCTAGCCTGGTTAATAAACCAGACTAATATCGCACGGATCCGCGGGATATTAGTCTGGGGAGGCTCAGCTTGGATTTCATTTTCAGGGAAACATTTTCTCTTTGACGCAATTGGTCAGAGCTACTGTCAGTCAAAGGTCTCAAGCATTGAACGTCACTGTAGGCCTACCAAAGCCCGCCCATATTGCATACCGTGTCCCTATTGGGCGCACACGTTCTCGTGTGTAGAAAATGGGCGTACAATTGAGCCTCTCCAGACCGAAATCCGCCGGTAGGCAATTTTTTTTTGCCAACGGCTGATTCGGTCTGGTTTATTAACCAGGCTAGACTTTTGCTGCATGTCTCTCCCCTTCTCTCTCTACCTCTTTCCTGTCTATCTTCACTTGATACTATCAATAAAGGCAGGCAGAAAAGCCAAAAACTAATATTTAAAAAAAAGTACTAGAGTACTTGCTTTTACAATTTAGTTTTATTTTTTTAGGCCTAGCGAAAATAGCTGTTCTGAAAGTTCACAACTTGTCACAATGCAAGGTGTTGTGAGCTTGCATATCTGAATGAAATGGGACTTGAGTGGTTCAATCATGTAGTTTCCCTTCCTAGCAATGTAGTGGAGTCAAAATTACAACTTTTGTCTTTGAAATACGGAGTTGTGAAAGCATCCAAAAAGGTCCATCCATGGGGGTATCCAGGTCCATCCAGGGGGGTATCAGGGTCCATCCAGGGGGTATCCAGGTCCATCCAGGGGGGTATCAGGGTCCATCCAGGGGGTATCAGGGTCCATCCAGGGGGGTATCAGGGTCCATCCAGGGGGTATCCAGGTCCATCCAGGGGGTATCAGGGTCCATCCATGGGGGTATCAGGGTCCATCCAGGGGGTATCAGGGTCCATCCAGGGGGTATCAGGGTCCATCCAGGGGGTATCAGGGTCCATCCAGGGGGGTATCAGGGTCCATCCAGGGGGGTATCAGGGTCCATCCAGGGGGGTATCAGGGTCCATCCAGGGGGTATCAGGGTCCATCCAGGGGGTATCAGGGTCCATCCAGGGGGTATCAGGGTCCATCCAGGGGGTATCAGGGTCCATCCAGGGGGGTATCAGGGTCCATCCAGGGGGGTATCAGGGTCCATCCAGGGGGTATCAGGGTCCATCCAGGGGGGTATCAGGGTCCATCCAGGGGGTATCAGGGTCCATCCAGGGGGTATCAGGGTCCATCCAGGGGGTATCAGGGTCCATCCAGGGGGTATCAGGGTCCATCCAGGGGGTATCAGGGTCCATCCAGGGGGTATCAGGGTCCATCCAGGGGGTATCAGGGTCCATCCAGGGGGGTATCAGGGTCCATCCACGGGGTATCCAGGGGTCCTTGGGGGAGTTCCAGGGGGTCCCAGCAAAATGTGTGAACATCGTTTTAAGCACTTTATCCATTTATATCATATGTTGGCTATTAAAAAATAGCAGATTTATAAGCTCACAGCGAGTCACTTCATTCCTCCCGCAAGCTTGTAATTCTGCTATTTTTGAAAATTTCTGAAAAATGGGGGTCCACGGCCAAATACATATTAATTTGGGGGTCCTTGAGAACCACGGAAGTTAAACACTAAACAGTATTCCAGTAAATGTACTTCCCACCACTGCGCAGCACATACACAACAGAGGTTTGTCAATATTGGCCTGTTGACGGCTGATCCTGGAGGCTGGACCAACGTGTGCACAAACTGCACACATACGTAGCATTCAGATACTGAGATGGACCAGTGTGTGCACATACATAGCATACAGATACTGAGCTGGTTATGGCTTATATGGACTCTGGCTACTAGCCTGAATTCACATTATCACGTGTAGAGTGGAACAGCCAATCAGCATCTCTGTCTATCACAGGGCCCTGAGCGCAGACGCTGATCGGCTCTTCCACTCTTTGGTTTTATGCAAAGTTGCAAACGCCCACCCAGTGGTTGGGGCCAGAGTGGTCTGCAGGAGACACACGATAATGTGAATTCACAAGACTGGGGTGGTGTACCATTCTATCTGGTTGCATGCATAAACTATACTCTAGCCAGGGCTTGACAGCTAACCTCTACTCCCATATGTACTGTACAGGCTCTCATTTAACAACAACACCGTTTACATTCCCACATTCTCTCTCTCTCTCTCTCTCTCTCTCTCTCTCTCTCTCTCTCTCTCTCTCTCGTGCGCGCGCGCGCTCTGTAATGCCATATGCAATATACCTGCATGGTAAACACATACAAGGCCACCGCCCTTCCCCCATAAAGTCACTGAAAGATCAAGCCTGCTACAGGTTTAATGGCTTGAGGGGCCACGAAGGTCACTCTGGTAGTAGAAATCCAATCCCTCGTAACCAGAAGATACTCCAAGCAATTAACTGGGTCTCACTCCTATGAAACACTTCCAAACTCAGAAGGAAAGTATTGAGGTGCACCAGTAGCTGTTGGTTCATTCAGTGACCATGTACATGCAATGTCACTGGAAACCAGTGTTGCACACCAGTCCTATTTGCTCTTTGAACTCTCTCATTTAAGCACAAGTAAATCATTACATAATCCTTTAATAAATTAAGTGGCAGTTATTGATACTTGATCTTTGATTTTCTATCTCTCCCATGTCTAAGTAAATAAATACATAATCCTTGAAGAAATTAAGTCAAGTAGCAGTACTTCATACTGTATTATTTGTGGATGACAGTCCCCCTAGAGTAGATGTACCCAAATACCTTTGGATTACATTCTCAGAGTTCAATTGACACGAGGATTCTTTTGTGGAGGGTCTAAAATCCTTTCACTGTTGTCATAAAGCCCCTTTTCCAACCCGTCTGCCGTCGGGCTTCCGCAAGCAAATCATTTCTCCATAAACACATTTAGTTGAAGCATCGCTTTATGCGTTGAATGACTTGGTAGTTTCTAACGAATAACGATGTTTGCATGGCATTGGCTGTGTCTCGGAATAGCCTTTGTAATGAGTTTGTTATAATGTGTGCAGGGAAAGCCCATGCAGGGTTTGGTGCTCAAGGAGTAATCGAAGACCGGTGCTATTTAGGACGATTTCTAAGACTACAATGAAGGACTGTGTTTGTGCTTTGGAAAAAACTGGGCCAGTTTGGAGCTGTGTGTTCGGCCTATGGGATGTCACCGTTTCCGGTCTGGGCTGTGTTGTTATGGTTACAGTGTGCCATATACTACCTTCAGGCTCCATGGGATTTGGATTAGTAGCCGCCGGAACAACAACAGCAGCACTGCACAGGCAGACAAGTTATAAAGGACTTTCATTTACGAGCAGTGTTACACATACATCGTTTTACGAGCGGGGGATCACTTTGGATATCATTTTCCATAGCATTCGCACTCAGATTGACACGTGCAGTGTTGGAATGAACGTTGTGGTATTACACAAGCACAAATTGTTTAGCTGACACAACGTGAACATGGATCCAAATCGGTAACATCTTCTTGCTCTATTACACAATCAATGACGGTTGTTATAGCAAGCCATTAATGCACCGTGAATGTGTCACAGACCAAGAGAACAAGTGTACAGTACTTACTTGTTTGTCAGTAACTATTGCTGACACAATGTCACGGAGTTAACATGCTAATGAAATTAGATAACTTACCCTCAAGGTAGATTTATGGTAGACCAGTAATTCCACACGGCTAATGTGACACAAACTCATAACCCCTGTCTCATTAAAGTCTCAACAAGGTGCAGTCACATTACTCGTACCAATATCAAATATCTCCAGAGTGCACACATCCCCGGACTATGGACTAGTTTTTGAATAATGTTGAGAATTGTTTTACACAAATATTCTCTTATGGGGGTCCATGGCCAAATACATATCACTTTGGGGGTCCTTGACATATTTATTTTAAGAACCACTGAATTAGTGGGGGGGGAGGGGGATTCTGTTTTTTAATTTGATTTAAAATACAATTATTGCTTTTGTATTAGTGTTGCACATAAAGGCCCCTGATTTGCTGCAGTAATGCACACTTACCATGTTTTAATGTTCTGTTTCACATACTGTAGAGAGAATTGCTCACGCTGTACAATAGCTGAGACTCGAGAGGTTTGGGTTTCAGCTTGTCTCTATTTAGTTGTTTACAAGGTAAGTTGAGTTTTACAGTGGAATGCCTGACAGGACTTCTTGAGAACCACTGGGCACCCTAGCCGAGTCAGTACACCCAGCCATATCTCCAAAACTGGTGTGTCAAACTGAACAACACATGTCAATTTGAAGCTATGATTCCCTTCTTTCATATGACATGAGAAAACGAAAATGAAAAAGAATCCAATGGCAGTCCCTCAGTCAAATTTGGTCACATATATTCAAGGATTTGCACCACATTTTCTCGATTTTTCAAAAATAGCAGATCTACAAGCTCGTAGAGCGGCACTCGGTGCCGCGCTACGAGCTTGTAGAGCTGCTATTTTTCAATAGCTAAAAGTAGGCTATAACATAATGCTTAAAATACCAAAGGGGTTTCCCAGAAAGGGTTAAAAGAGGTACCAAACAGTGGCAGATACAGAACATGCCTATGACTTGCAGTCTGTTTTTTAGATATTACAATGGCCGGTGGATGACGTCAATATGACAATTGAGACGAATAACCAATTTATTCTGACCCCTCCCCGAAAAGGCCTTTTTGTCTTGACCACTTATCCATGATTGAAAAGTTCAAAGCAATCACTTAATATAGAAAGTGGACAAAAGTACAGAGATGGCCATGGAAATAGTAACAATAATACGCTTGACTATTAAAGTAATTAGTTACAAATTGCTCCATCTACGCCTTCCCTCTCAGGGTTGAGGAAACCGCAACATGCTTCTTTTAAAACCACGTCACAAGTTCGCGTTGATTGAAGGTCAAACCCCTCTCCAACAGCGTTAAGAACAGTGTGCTTTTCTTCATCGTGTCTACTGGACTAGTATGTATTTTGTATTTATGGTAATATGTCATTTGTATATCCGATCTTGTCTCCCCGATTCCGATCTTTTGAAAATCATGTGATCGGAGCCGATTTCCGATCACCCGATCCGATCGGGACAACCCTAGCAGTAACTATAACAATAAATGTATAGTTGCAACGCTCAGTTCACACATGTGTTTTTTTCTTCTTCATGTGATTGAACACACTATAGCACAATCATTTTTGTGTCACAAAGAACCAGATAAACAGTGTTCCAAGCGACATCCATCCTTTGTATGGTTCCAATGTAAAGACATTTATTCGAAAAAGTAATGTTTCTTAAAATAATAACAAGAAATGATGACAGTGATATAAAAAAAATTCCTGCTCTCCAGTTAGCTCAGTTAGTTTGGGTGCAGAATTTCGCTGTGCACGTGTCATGGCAACTAATCATGACTAGGTCGCTACTACGCGATTGGCTGGCATCGTTTCAGCGGCGTTTCAGAGTATGAGGTCAGACTCCCATTGGCTTAGGGGGCAGTCAAATATGACTAGGTTTTTTTTCCTTTATTTCACAACTTGGAAATAACGTGTTCCTTCCACACGCTACGTCCAACAAGGGAAACTCCCCCCTGTCAGGTGTAAAGGAGCAACTTGGACACTCAGGCATGAAGGAAGCAAGAGTTCAAGTCCGATGCTCTCCCCATGTCTCCCATATATGGGGACTAGGTTGGCGGAGAGTGTGTAGAGCCCAAGATCACATTCGATAATTGACACAGGGGTGAAAAATGGGTTACAAAATCGTGGGATAAAAAAAAATATATATAAAAAAAAGTAAGATTTCATAGTAAATGCACCAAGTCTCTGTACGTCTAATCCATGTAACCCGGAAACCGTTCGCCCCACCGACTTTAAATTTGACACGCGTTCCACACCACCACACGGAGTGCAGTGCCTGACGTCGAGTCCGTTGGTTCACCGGTTGTCAGGAAACAGCACTAAAGGCTCTGCAGAGGTCAGGGCCCAACTGATCACCCCCAGATCTCCATATATGGAGCTGGCCTGTTCTGACATCACAATGATGCACGACCTCGCCCTTTATTAGCCAATTGATCACATTGATCACATTGATCACACCTGATCACCCCCCAACGGGCACTGATCACACCTAGATCTCCATCTATAGAGCTAGCCTGTTCTGACATCACAATTATGTTCTGACATCACAATGTAGACATTAAATGTAGACACAATGTAGACATTAAATGTAGACTTTCTTATGGCCCAAATTTTGTCAACAGAGGTAATACATATGACAGTGTAAGACTTTTCTCAACAACATGGGCCATTATTAAATTATGAACTTTTATTACATTATGAGCTGCTATGTGTTCGTTCATAATGTAACACATTATTACATTATAGAAAAATATGTTATTACGTTATGCGCAATTTTTTGAGTGGTGCAACCACTGTGTTGTTCACCTACTGTATGTGTTGTTCACCCATTCTGACCGGGCACCCATTTTGGTGTCAGCATCATGTTATGCTTTAGCTATTTAAAAATAGCAGATCTACAAGCTCATATCGCGCCACCGAGTGGCGCGATACGAGCTTGTAGGTCTGCTATTTTTAAAAAAATTGAAGAACGACTGACATTTTTAGAATCTGATCTCAGGTCAGAATGGGTTCATCAGACCAGTGTGTGTCCGGCGGAAACCTCGTATGAATCTGATCTCAGGTCAGAATGGGTTAATGAGCACCAGTATGTACCAGTAGGGGCCAGTAGGGGCGCTGTAGTAACAGAGAGAGAGAGAGAGACAGTGCTGCACTGTTGCCTGCTAATGAGAGAGAGAGAGAGAGAGAGAGAGAGGGGAGTTGCACCACTCTTTTTTATTACATTATGAGCCGTTATTACATTATGAGTTGCTACATACGGTCGTGATTTTGTAGGAATAAAGTTTAGTTTAAACCACACTATTTCATTTGATTATGTGATGGCGTTTTTCATAGTTTGTATTATTTGTGTTGCGACGTTGACATGATGACATGAGGTAGAAACGTCTTAAATCTCCTTTTAAACACTGCTGTGTTTAACAGCTGGAGAAGAAGTAGGCGGAGAGAGCGCAGGTTCACAGAGAAAAGGTCCTTCAGTCCGACCGAGACGAGTGGACAGACACACTGGAGTGACTGGACTGCAACAATGGAGGAGGAATCACCCCGTTTCACCCGTTGTTTACTCGAACTGCCGAGGTTTACAGTTAATGATGTGTGCAGCACTCGGATGTGTACTGAAAGTCTGAAACACCACAGAGTAAACTTGAGAAAAGAGTACAACTTGGCTGAGTGCCGCAGTGTTATGTTGATGAACTGTCCTGTCGCTTTTGGAAGGTGGTTTTACTGTGTTAGCTTTATTTAATATTATTTCACATGGCGTGAAATAATATTAAATAAAGCTATGAAAAAGCGGTCTATACTTATTCTCCAGCTGCGGAAGGATGCTATACACCCCTGGTCTAGCATCAGCTCCGTGTGGAAGAGGCGCGGACCATTGAGCTATATGGGATAGACAGGTGCCAGTCATCATTTTATTGATTGAAATTGGTTAGTACCAAGCCCGGGAGGCTGGCGTAGCCGTCTGGGCACCTTGGCTGGTAATCCAGTCTGGCAGTGTGCCGTGTGTTCGACTCCCGATCCCGACGGCCTTTACTGCGTGTCACTTCCCCATCTCTCTCTCCCCATGTTTCCTGTCAGCCTACTGTATACCTATCTCTCTATAAAAAATAATAAAATAAAGGCGAAAGCCACAAAAACAAATAAGAAATTGTTTAGTACCTGCTGATGTAATCACGCATTACGTTTTTGTTTGACATATGTAATGTACCGGTAATTAAGAATGGACCTTTAGGGACTTTTGATATAACATATTGACACCAGCTTGTGTTCAAAAGCACAGCAGGTGTTCAACTTCTCCATCATGCCTAGTATACAGTATAGGCCACTGCTTTTCCCTTCTCTATACTACTTAAAAAAGTATTCAGTGTTCTCCCTAGTGGTGCACTTTGCCAGTGGGCATACTAAACTTAGGCCTATGATCTCGTCGGCCGTGGGCGCTCGCCAAAAGACACCATGAAATAGTGGGTGACTAATAGATTGACAATGGCAGCCATTCAAGCGTGTCCCTGTTCTCTGACACGGAGATGTGATGACCGGAGGTGGCCAGGAGCCGCCTGCTCTGTGTTGTGGAAAAAGGCGGTCATGCTTGGCAAGCCTGGTGAGTGTGTCCAGGTTTGTGTGCGTGCGTGCGTGCGTGCGTGCGTGCGTGCATGCGTGCGTGCGTGCGTGCGTGTGTGTGTGTGTGTGTTTGTTTGCGACTGTGTGTGTGTGTGTGTGTGTGTGTTTGCGACTGTGCGTGCGACTGTGTGTGCGTGCGTGCGTGTGTGTGTGAGGACAGTGTCCTTGCCTTATAAGTCACATCAATGAATTAAAGATCAGCCTATACTGGATGACGAGATGTCCTCTTTAGACATTCAGTTGTGTACTGTAAACGAGGCCGGTAAGCCACAACGAAAACAGGAGAGGCGACTGTAAAACACTTGTAATGGAGAAAATAAATAACTTGCAAACATTAAGAAGGTTTTTGGGGATTAATGAGTAGCCTACTTCTTGGTTTGTTAACGAGTTGTTCTTTAGCAGACATCTTTTGTGTAAATTAGGTCCCCTAGCTATTTACAGGTCGACCCATTTCAGCTTCCAGGCTTAGTAAATACCACCAGTGACATACTTGCATGAAACTCCCCATTCCCCATTACTCCATGACCATGACTTATGATAATGTGATTTTGACTGTGAGTGTAGATTGACAGCATGTTAGGAGCTGCAGCATCTCATCATTTCCGGTGTTAAGAATCACACCCGTTACAACATCGAGGACAAAACAAACATTAAACTCTTTCCATTGTCAATGGCGTTTTTAATTTTGTCCAAGAACAAAATTAAACCTGTATATAGGAGGGGCTAGCGCCCCTCAAAAATGATTGAGGTCAACTTTTCAAACTCTTTGAAATTGCAGGAGGGGAGCCATTCTAATCCAGTGCCCTCCATCGAAATGAACTTTCTGTGACATTCCCCTCTCTAATCTCCTGTGCTTCCTCGATGTCTACGTCTACAGTGACTATATTCTCACTTACTCCCATACAAACAGCAATATAATAACTCATATAGGGGAACATCCCGTAGCCTAAACCCCATGTTGTTTGTAATTGACATTTCAGACTCATGGCAGATTATCACCCAGATTGGGCATGTGAAGTTCAAAAATGAAGGGGGGGGGGGGGGGGGGGTCACCAGGAAAAAGGACGCTGACCTTTATGATTGGTTTGCACGCAGCACCCTGGAGGGGGTCAGCGTGGGGGTTTGTCAGGCGTGGCTAATATCGTGACGTTAATCGGGGCTATACTTGGAGTCGACGTGTGGTCGCTGGGGTCCAATGGAGACATAACTGAAATCCCTGCGCACTGAGAGGTCGCATAGCTTCTCTCTGGGCTCCCTCGCTGGGCTCTCTCGCATCCACAGGGCTGACGCGGAGCAGCTGTCCCTTCCTTCAGCTCTGAACCCCCACCTTCCTGGGGTGGAGAATAGAGTCCCAGTGGGGCCCTCGCCCCAACCCTATCTGACCCAGTCAAGGTACACTCAGACCAGGTGGCACCGTAAATGCCTGGGCCTGTCAGTGCCAAAGTCGGACGTGAACAGGTGCTGCTTTATATTCAGTGGCAAATCTTGGCTATTTAATGGAGGACAAGCAGCTGGCAGGGTTGTTTTAAGTTATTCAACAAGTCCAAAAAGTCAAAACATATACATCTCATTCCAAAACTATAAACACTTCATTATAATAATTGTATTCAATTGGCTCATGATTTAAAAAAAAATGATTTTCTTGATTGATTTCATTAGTCTTATTTGTCAAAAGGCTCAGAGTTAATGCCAACCAGATGACACAGCACATCCCCAAAGTGGGTTTATTCCACTTGGATAAGCTGAAATAAAACCACTGACTCATAAATACCTTGTTTAAGTCTGCCAGTAACACAGTATAGCCATAGTACCCTCAATCACATGCCATCGCATGTGATTGAGCCATTCCAGGTTACTTTGCTATCCTTCTCAGAAAATAAAGAACAGAAGGACAACAATAAGTCAGATTTATTATGAACACACTACACAGAGCTGTACAAGTGTGGGACCTAGTTTTGTGCGTTCACATGTGTTTTTGAGGATGCGCTCATGTTTTCGTGTACTGTGTGAAAGTGAAGGTAGTATAACAGCCCCCCCGTCCACCTGGCCATGTGAGTAGGAGTGCAAGATAAAGCATAAAACCTGTTAATTGCGTCATGCATCTTGCATTAAATATATCCATGCAGAGAAAGGAGAGAACTGACGCTAATACACAGACAAATGTAACAACCAAATTCCTCCTCACGATCACTAACTCTTATCGCATCTGATGTTAGCAGTGGTGGTGGATAAAGTATATACTCAAGAATGTATTATGCACATTGCTGTATTGAAATTTAGAACACGTAGAACAAGTAGGCCAGTGCCTGTCTGTATGTGTCCCTTTTACGCCCATATACGTATGTGTCTATGCAGATGTCAGAACATATTTGTGATGTCAGAACAGGCCAACTCCATACAGTATATGGACCCTGGGCAGGGGCCCTGCCCAGAGCCCGGGCAGAGGCCTTTTGTGGCAGCTCTGGGACACCGGGCACTCCCTGTGGGGGTGTGGAACGCGTGTGTCGAATTTGAAGTCGGTGGGGCGAATGGTTCTCGAGTTACGTGGATTAAAGACGTACACACTATACGTACACACTTATACTTGGGTAATTACTTGCGCAAGCAGAGCGCGCAAGTAATGTTTTCGCCCGGTCTCTTCCGCCGTGACAGCTGTCCCGCCATTCGATGTTTATGCAGAAAAACATCAAATCTGTGCCTGTTTTGCTGGGACCAAATGACCACAAATGACCATATTTCTTACGTCATCATTTAGAGCTAGTCATACGTATACTATATACATAATCAGTAAAAATAAAATAGCAAATTGTGCCTGATCTGCTGGGACCAGAGTACGTGGTGTGTATATACGACTAGCTCTTAATGATGACGTAAGAAATATGGTCATTTGTGGTCATTTGGTCCCAGCAAACCAGGCACAGATTTGCTGTTTTCTTGCATAAACATCAAATGGCGGGACAGCTGTCACGGTTTTTGGCGCAAAGTAACCACAGTATACCGCTAATCAACTTACAACTACACACTCTATATAGTATATATGTATACGTATATAGTATATGCCTATATACTATATATATACTATATATAGTATATGCCTATATAGTATATGCCTGCTTTGCTGGGACCAAACGACCACAAATGACCATATCTCTTACGTCATCATTTAGAGCTAGTCATACGTATACTATATAAATAATCAGTAAAAATAAAATAGCAAGTTGTGCCTGATCTGCTGGGACCAGAGTACGTGGTGTGTATATGTATGACTAGCTCTTCACCCAAACTTATATAGATAGAAACTTGAATCATACTTAATAATACTAGGTGTTTATATGCATAAAGTAGGTAGGTAGCAAATAGTTACATCTAAAAATTATACATTTCAAACGTTCCTTCACAGAGATACTGAGATTTGACAGTTTACAGCGGTCGAAAGGACTTGCGCGCTCTGCTTGCGCACTAGTTGGCCATTTATGGCCTACTAGTGTGCAACAAGCAAGTATGCACTCGACAGAGTGCAGTTCTAGTTTATAGATAGATTTAAAAAATTATTAAATTAGTTAAAATGGCTCGTCTCGCCATGACACATTGCGAGCTTGTAGATCTGCTATATATTTTGAAATTGGTCTTCAGTATGTTTTCGTAATTTTGGGTCCTAAGAGTCCCTTCCTATAAATATCTACTTATTTTCTCCGGTCACTGCTGGAGAATACACTCGCTCCTTCTCATTATCATGAGCATTATCAAGGATCAATTATATGAAAATGTCTGAAGTTGTGCTTTAATTACAGTACTCAAATAAATGTACTTAATTGCCACTGTCCACCACTGCATCTCCTGACATATCCATGCAGCATTGTCGTAGTTATGAAACGCAAACGCACACAGCTTCCCTTTTGTATAGTGTGTGTGTGTGTGTGTGTGTGTGTTGTAAACACATGTAAGCCTATTATCACTGTGTACTGTTATTCATGTCGCAGGAGCCATGCGAGTTGTTTTGCATTTATATGAAACATGACAGCAACCGTATAAAAGGTCACCCGTCTTCCGTTTATTTTGTATGTGGGCAGCAGGTAAGAAGACTTGGCTGAGTCTGGACTTGACAAACCGTAATATTTTCATGTTAAAAAAACAATGTCCCTCTTAAGCTCATGGTCAGTGTGACATTCACGATGGCAACAGATGTGATAACTGCCTGGAGTGTAGTCTACCTCTCCACACTCTACCACCCCCATTCACACACACACACACGCACACACACACACACACACGCACATGCACGCACGCACACGCACACACACACATACACACACACACACTGTATGTACACACGTTTTGTTAGGTGTGTGTGTGTGTGTGTGTGTGTGTGTGTGTGTGTGTGTGTGTGTGTGTGTGTGTGTGTGTGTGTGCCCATTAATAGTGCCCCGGAGCATAAAATATGTACCGTGGATTAACATATTTAAGGAATACCGAAAACAGCCGATCTACAAGCTCAAAATGCGTCACAAAATACCCAGAACAGGGACACCAGGTTGAGAGCGGTTGACATGAACAGGGCCTACATCTGCAGCTATAGAACAAAAGCTTGTTCTCTGCCGATGCCATGGAGACAGTGATGAGGTAACAGAGAGACAGAGCAAGGCAAGGAGAGAGAGGACATGAGGGAGATGACAGATGGCGAGCATTAACATGCTAGTGTGGTCTGGTGTTAGAATATAATACTATATATACAGTATTTCAGCAGAACTTTGGGTATGATTGGAAATTGTCTCAATGCCTTATCTTATCGTCATATCACGTTTATATGCATGCCTCATCGTGGCATTCGAGTTCTGCACGTGATGGTTTCAAGTGCTGACGTTTGACGGGCTTTCAGATGTATCTAGCGAATGTGTTTATATGGGCTGAGTCATTCCTACGTTATTCCTGGTTCTCTGACTGACAGAAGACCTATTCAAATTACCCTCTTTGGAGGACTGCAGACTACTACTAAGTAGATCTGATGAAAGAAACGCCGTACTGTCTGGGTAATTGAGTTCCAGAACATAGAGAGGGAATTAATCACTGCCTGGTCAGCATTCCTCTGCACTTAAAATTGCAATTTAATATGATGGGACCTACTACACATGTATCTACATGTAGCAGCAAAAAAAAAGAATGCACATAAAGTTTAAATGATGATAAACAACAGATGTACGTTAGATCGACTTGCATTAAGTCGGTGGTTTTGTGGGGCAGTGGTGTAGTTTAAGTAGTTTTGACTGGGTGCCAATGCTGCTGCTGTGTGTGCATGTATGCATGTATGCGTGTGTGTGTGTGTGTGTGTGTGTGTGTGTGTGTGTGTGTGTGTGTGTGTGTGTGTGTGTGTGTGTGTGTGTGTGTGTGTGTGTGTGTGTGTGTGTGTGTGTGCGTGCGTGCGTGCGTGCGTGTGTGCATGCGTGCATGCGCATAAGTGTAACCATCCAAAAAATGCCTGGAGCCCCTGAGAAGAATCTGTCCACAAACAGAGTGAAACTGGTCAGACCCTCCAACAAAGCCCCAAATCTTATCGAGTTATGGTGTGAAATTGGCCTCACAAGATTGCTTAAGCCTCAGAGATATTCCAGCATCTCCCACCTCTTTGTAGTCTGTCTTCTTGGCTATGTTGGTTATGAAACAATTCAGGAATGCCCGGCAGCCGGGAAACTGTTTGGGCTTATGAGCATTGAGCCCAAAGCATATTTTGTTAATACTGTTTATGTAGATTTGGGATTGGATGTACTTATTCCCTTCCAAACTTGAAGTTAGCCTGATACTTCCTAGAGGAGACTGCATGATGGTCTGCACAGGTGACGTCACTGGTTCCTTGGGTGTATAATTATTATGGATGGTGCCTTAAATCTTTCTCTAATTAAAAATGTCTAACATGGCCCAGGCGGTGGCGTAACCGTCTGGGCACCCGACTGGTAATCCAGTCGCAGTGTGCCGCGGGTTCGAGCCCGACACGGCCTTTACTGCATGTCATCCCCCCATCTCTCTCCCGTTTCCTGTCAGCCTACTGTCTGTCCCTTCAAAAACCAATAAAAGGCGTAAGTCGCAAAAAATATCTTTAAAAAAAACAAAAAAAACCCAGTTGTCTGCTGCGGTAGGACTGCACATCTGACGCAACCATCCAACTCCAATCCAGTTTCACAGACAAAGCTGTATTGTCAGTCGACTGAGTCACGTTGACATGGCGTATAATTTAGCAGTGACAAGTGGCACAAACGGAACAACATAATGACAGCCTATTGTATCTAATAATAAATATTAATTAATACAGAACAAAAAGAAGAAAAAAAGCCTTTGTTTTCCTCACAGTTACATGTTGTAGATTTAGAGAAAGGAGAGAGAGAGAGAGAGCCGTTCCATGAGCTTCGGCAGACTGCTTTAGGGATCAAAGCAGATAATGACATAAAAGAAGCGTCACTGCACCTTGAGATCAAGCACTCTTACAGTGAGCGTTGGTCGATAGGGTGTTGAGCAACAAAGCGCCTTTCTAAGAAAACAAGCGACTGATAATAAAGAGAGCCAGTGATGATGAGACATGACCACTCAGTCCATAGAGGAGCTGTCCTTTGTGACCCAGCTGCTGTGTCCATGCATACATTCATCTATCTGTCTTTCTTACACACACACACACACACACACACACACACACACACACACACACACACACACACACACACGCACACACACGCACGCACGCACACACACACACACACACACACACACACAAACACACAGATGTGCATTGGCACTGCCCTCACAATTCCATTCAATGACGATTGTGTGTGTGTGTGTGGCCTGAGCAATCAGCTTGGATCACAGTGTCGCACGCCCAAGAACGAGACAAGCTTAGAAGGTAGAGGCAGTGAAGACTGAATACTGTACCGAAATCCTCCGAACCTAGTTCATTACAGACCTCTTCAGGCAGCAGCAGTCAACATCACATAGCTCTCGCTTCTGAGGTCTTGGATGTTGGAGATTACAGATTAGACTTGCCATTTGTTCAGAGTTCAGTATCTGAACCTCAGAGGGTAGGATGTTTAAATATTGGTGGCCCTGTATATTTATTATATTCTCATTACCTGACTGTGATTTGAAGAGGTGTTATTTGCCCTTTTGTTATCTAACTATTAGATACATAGACACTTTCTTCTATTAGTGTATTAAGTACTATATTCATATGTCCTCTGCAGGGCCTGACTATATCAACCAACAGTTCATGGAACCCGTGGAGGTTAAGGAGGTTCCTGTTGAGAAGAAGGAGGAAGATCCCAAAGATCCACACTTTTACCGCAAAGGCACCACCCCTCCTCGCTCCCCGCCGGCAGCCGGCCCCACAGAGCTGTCACCTCCCCCTTCGCCCCACTCGAAAAAGAAAGGCCTGCTTGCCAACAGCATTAGCCGCAAAACCAGCAAAGAAGAAAGGCACTCCCAAAAGGCAAGCAAAGAAGAGAAGCCCAGTCGCAAGATCAGTAAGGATGAGCGGCCTAACCGCAAGGTCAGTAAAGAGGAGAGGCCGTCCGTCAACGAAACCAACAGAGCCCCCCCTCGCCAAGAGGAGGCGCCACCTAAACCTGCAAAAGCCCCAGAGCACGCCCCGGAGCGCGCCCCAGTGCCCACCTTACTGCACGCTCCACAGTCTCCGGCCAATGGCCAGCTCCACACCCAGTACCACAGTTACTATGTGAACCCCACAAAGACAGCCCCGCCACCGGAACCCGAGGAAGATGAACCAACCGAATTGGAACTGGCTCTCATGACCCACTCCTCCACTCCCAAGCCGCCGTCCCTACTCAGGAAGCAGGATTCCCTTAAGCCAAAGAGCCTCATGGATTCAAAGAAATCCAGCATGGAGATGGGGGACAGTTTGACAGAGGACAAGGTATTGGTACAGTGGTTGTCAAGTGTTTTCTTTGCATGGACCCCCATAACGCTGAGAGTGTACAAATGGAATTAAGTTTCCTTCCTTTTTTTTGTTCAAGATAATTTTGGGGCTTTTTGCCTTTATTGATAGATCCCAGAGTTACCTTGCTATGGGAAGAAGGAAATTGCGGGAGTTGACTCCACATGTAGTAACGGATGGGTTATTAGTTATTATTATGTGTCCTTATTAGTGTAGTGTAGTAAACACTTTATGGCTCATACACACTGCCCGGCATTTGCTCCGATTATGCTGTCGGGGAGCATTTTTGGCGCTGACCGACAAAACGGCTGATCTGACGTTAAGCGGTGCCCAAAAGGTAGATCAGGATCTACCAGTATAGATCACAAAGGCAGGTAGACCACATGACATGGCCCTAAAAATATATATAATTTTAATATAAAAAACGATTTTTGCATCTGCCGCTTGAGATGACCTGAGATGACTTGATTGATTGACATCAAAAAGGGCCTGTCAGCTCAAACACACTTGTTGTTGCGTACAATCATCAGTAGCAAAGTCAAATACCAAAAATAAAAACCAATGGGATGATAGTTTTATTTTGCTGGTCGTTTTGAAAGTAGCTCTGAAGTAAAAAAAAGTGTGGGCAGCCCTAGTATAGATGTTTATATATATATATTCATTCCGTGGGTAAATCCCTGGCTGTAGGCTACCCACATATTGGTAGCATATTACCTATATTAGGCCAATATTGGCGTTACGCATTTCAGTTGAATAATATTGTGTGCGCATGTGCGCGTGCGGAGAAAGACAGTTATTGAATGAAACTGAAGATTATAACGTCCTGTCTCGCTGGAGCCGTGTATAGGCTGCACGGCTATTCCTGTGTGTGTGTGTGTGTGTGTGTGTGTGTGTGTGTGTGTGTGTGTGTGTGTGTGTGTGTGTGTGTGTGTGTGTGTGTGTGTGTGTGTGTGTGTGTGTGTGTGCGTGTGCGTGTGTGTGTGTGCGCAATGAAAAGTAGTCGGCAGGCGAAATGGTGAATTTGAACGGTGTAATTGTAATAGTTTGGAACAAACCAAGTTCTGTGGAAGAACAATGTTGACGTAACTAAGAGATTCGCTGAGTAAGCGATATTTTATATACAGTGATTTAGAAGGAATAAGCAAAATCGTGAGGCGAAGATTCCTCTCCTTCCTTGTGTTTTTCTCCTGCGGACAGGACTGTCAGGGAGACTATCAGAGCAGCACAGGGGAGTGGCTTAAAAGACGGGGTAGTAGTTGCCAGGTTGGCGAATTGTAAGCGAGTCGTAGTGTGTGTTGAATGGCATTTGAATGGCATTTGTGGGCTTGTGAATGCATTTTCTCACATGTCATTTGTGCTCACTTGCATAGACCTGGCGAATTTAGCGTGGTGAAAGGGCAACAGTGTTCCGGGGGTGTGGGTGCTTCGGGCGATAATGTTTGTAGTCAACAAATGCATTGGCGGCGTGAGTGTGGAAGGGAGGCATTTTTGGTGGCAGTGCCAGTGCCAGTGTTTGGCGGGTGGTGTCGAGTTTTGGCGTTCGGCGCGATAGGAGGAGATAGCGTTGAAACACTGCGAAGGTAAGTGTGTGACGTCACTGCCGTGTGAGTGTGTGTGGGTGTAGTGTGTAAGATGGTCTTGTGGGTGTTGCAATAGCGACGTAGCTGTTGTGGCTTTGGGTTTCTTGCCATGTGTTGGGTACAACTTCTCCAATATAGAATAGATGTACTATACAGTAGGTAGACAGGAAATGGGGGGAAGACACAGCTAAATTTGTTCGGATCGGGACTCGAACCCGCGACACACTGTCATGCTGGATTACCAGCCAAGGTGCCTGGACTGCTAGGCCGGCCCAGGCCCAAGTTAACTTTTTTGATTGAATGATTGAATATACTTAAACTTACAGTTTGCAGAAAAAAGTTCAAATGTTTACAAAAAAACAGTCCAATACAAGGTCTGCTAAGAGCATTTAAAACCCAAGTGCTCTTTGAGAGCAGTTTTGAAGGAGACTATAGGCCTATTCATAGTCTGGAGTTTCGGTGGTGAGGTGACCACCACTCCGGTGGTGAGCTGACCACCGGAGCTGAAATAACGTTGAGCGGTGGTGAGTAAAAACAGAGAGAAGGGCTGGAGCGGTGGCGGTGGTTTGCTCTTCACCGCGGCTCGTGACGTCATGTTGTAGTTCGGTGGTCACCTCACCACCGAAAATCCAGACTATGTATGAGCCTTAAGGTTTCACATTCCTTTACGACTGTTGGTAGGGCGTTCCACATTTTGTGGCATGCGAAATTAATTTAACCCTTAGTTTGCATTTGTTGTGCATTTCCCGTCAGTCAGTCCGTCCGTCACCCCACGTCTCCAACTCACCAGATATGGTCATGCCTCGTGACATCATCAGGGATGGAGATCCCTGATGTCATCGATATTAAGCCCATATATGGGAATGCCCATATACAGTATGGAGAGCCCTGATGTCATCAATATTGGCCAGCAACTCTACATCTGACCTCAAACCTCAAACCCTTAGATCTCCATATATGGAGTTGACCTGTTCTGACATTCCAGATGTTGATCCTTCCCCATCCATCCTTCCTCTTCGATGTCTCCCTTTTGACTGATACCTGTCCATTCAAAATTAAGGCCTGGCCCTACCTGGGCCCTCATCAAACCACTCAAGACACTGCCCCGCTGCCACCCTTATATCTCCATATATGGAGCTGACCTGTTCTGACATTCCATTATGTTGACCTCGTCAAACCCTGTACACTCAAGACACGCTCCATATATGGCCAGTACAGAATTCATTCCATATGTTGATTGATCTGACCGCCCCCCCCCCATGCCAAAGTGCCCAGCAGTCTGCCGTCACCCAGGCGGATGCATGCTTCTCAACCTCAGGGCGTCTTACTGGTGTAGTCCATGTCATTCTTTTTCATGTTAAAACTCTTTCAGCGCCACCTGGTGGTCACCAGTTTAGGCTTTGAGTGCCCATTATAAAAAAGAAAGACGTTGTAATTCTATTATGCATGTAATGTGCATGTCATCACCTGTACACCAGATTAGAGGAATTTTCAAAATATGGCAAAAAAAAAGGGAGCACGTCTTGTCGTCCGTGGCATCCGGTCCATAATTGGCAATTAGACGTCTTGACGTTTATGGCTCTTAACCCATTCTGACCTGAGATCAGATTAAAAAAATGTCTATTACATCCTGACAGTTTCATTATTAACCCATTCTGACCTGAGATCAGATTTAAAAAAATGTCATTCGTTCTTCGATTTAAAAAAAATAGCAGACCTACAAGCTCGTATCGCGCCACTCGGTGGCGCGATATGAGCTTGTAGATCTGCTATTTTTAAATAGCTAAAGCATAACATGATGCTGACACCAAAATGGGTGCCCGGTCAGAATGGGTTAAACTGTTTTAATGTGGTCCATGTGAGTGATCATTTCTCATCACGGTGTATCTTGTGTTGCAGGGTCCTAACTCTGTCCTTGTTGCCATGGTGATGCTGTTGAATATTGGCCTTGCCATAATATTTGTCCACTTCCTGACATGATGATGCTGTTATTCAGGTGAGTTTATTCACATCATTTCCCTAACTTAAAGGACCACTTCACCCATTTTCAACCTATCTTGGTCCTCACCAATGTTGATTATAGTTACTACCCTTTTTGTCTACTTGATCTGTGTCGGACTGTGGACCGTTCAGAAACCTGCGTGCCTCCTACCAGTGACAAGTAGGCACTAGCCAAGTGTTGGCAATTTCAAACAAGATTTAATTTTGTTAAAGACAGCTCCAGACTAAATAACACAGAGGCTTATATATTGATCCCAAATGACTTGCCATGGATCTATTTAGCAGAATTGCTCCTGTCGTCCAGTTTCCCCGGGAGACCACAGAGAGAGATAGAGATAGATCTTTATTGTCATTGCTTGCACGAAACAACGAAATTCAGTTTAGAGCTTCACTACTGGCATACAAATAAATAACCATACTGTGTACAATAACCCAAAGTGCAATAGTGCTGGTGCTAGTGCAATCAGCAGCCTGACAGCCTTTGGGTAAAGGCTGTTTGTCAGCAGCCTTCATAGCATAGAGTGGAGCCCATAAACATATCTCTTATAACACAATTCTTTGAGGGGCGCATATAATAAGAAAACGCCATTGACAATGAAGACACAAACACAAACTCAATGTTGTAAGTTGAAAGTGATTTTTGAGGGGTGCTAGCTCTGTTTTTGTGTGTCCCGCCCGTGACCTCATGTGTGTGTGGCCAAGTCTATGGACTTTTTAGGACGAAAAGTTTCTGTACATCAAAGTCAATGGCCAAGGCGATGGCAAATGACATAAGTGGGTGACTTCATTCATCATCATACATGTTCATCATGATAAAAGGCACCTCTCACTTCACACAAGTGTGATTATTAGTTACCGTACATATGCATCCATGCCGTGGTTGTCCCACACGAGCCGCCACAGTCTGCTAAACAGATGTTATGCTGTTACGGTAAAGACGAGCTGTGATTGGCCAGTACAGTCACATTTACAGATATGACGACCGGGGTAATTATGCAAAATAGAGTCCCATGGCAAGTCATTTGGGATCGATAAGTAGGGAAATTAGCCTATATGTCCTTTAATGCAACAATGGCTTCTATTTCAGCATGATAACTTTCCATGAAGAGAAAGTCTGTAGTTGCTATTACAGTAGCTTGGAATTCCCATCACTGATGTCATTGGTAGGCACTAGGCAGGTTTCTGAACTGTCCTTAGCACACCATTGAGATGCTGCTGCAGAGGGAGTAGACGGACATTGTGCCATTTTATAATAAGCACTAGTATGGACCAATTATACCTGTATGAAGATATGGATGAAAACGGACAAAGCACTTCTTTAACCACTCTCATTCTATACACGCCTTTTCTGAATGTGACACTCTTTTGTGTTCCAGACAGTGAAACCATGGTAACTGGTAGAGTTGTGTCGCTGGCCTTTGAAAAATCAAAATGGTGCCAGTCAGACCCGGAGGCAGCCAAAGGTGTTTGGGGAATCAAGAAAACCAAGAAAACCTTGGAGAAAGCCATCACTAACACCACCACCCTGTCGCAGGCTTTCACAAGCCCCAGCCCAATGATTTAACACTCGTTTGGCCTCTGTGAAAGCTGAAGTGTGTCTAAAGCGTTGTGTCTATCGAGAAACAAAACAAAAATATATATAATAATAAGATGAAAAAAACGAAAAACGAAAACGCATACACAGTCAGAAAAAAAACGAAGAAAAAAAAAAACAAGAAAGTTATTGAAACCCACACGTGTTCTGATTCAAGCACGCTGGTCTCGGCGGCTCCTGCCACTCCCTCTCTGCCTTGTTGGCAGAGATAGCAGTGCTGCTGACTGACTGACTGACTGTGCTGGAAGAAGAGTGTGGAGATGCACTTTTAGATGACGGGAGCAAACAGCTGCCTTTCTATTTTGCCATCTTGACGTTTTGATGGGGAGATGTGAGCACGCGCGTCGTCCACGGGACTGTGTCGCAGTGGGAGCGTGCTCTGGCGTTCTGGAAACCCCCCCCCCCACATACACACACACACCCCCCTCCATGGGTTCACGCTACACTCGCTACAAGTAACTGGACACGACCGATGCTAGCTTGCAGTCAGTGGTAGCACGGCCACTAGCCAGTCTTACTCTATTACCCAAATACCCAATCACCATTGCGGCTCCTTCCACTCTCGCTCTGTCTATAACTACAGGAATCCAGGACACAATGCTTTGAAACGGTGTCCCCATGCATGGTACAGTGTTTGTTTGTTTTTGCTGTAGGATTTTCTTTGTTCATTGTTGTTCTCTGAATGTTGGTATACCTGCAGTCATAGACGTATAGGTGGAAAGGAAAACCTTTCTTATATCAAACTCAGTATTGATCAATACATTTGTTTTTGTTTTTCCCTTTTTATTTGGAAAAGATTTTCTCAATTTATTTCATTTCTAGTATAAAAAAAAGAAGAAAAGAAGAAAGAATATATGGTTGTAATAACAGAATTACAAAGAATTTTTATTGAACGTGCAATATGTTTTATTTTTTTAAAAGAAGGATTATTGTATTTTTGCCAAAATCGCTGCACCGTTGCAAAAAGTCTATATGTTGCATTTATTTTGTCATACCACAGACGTCATTTAGACTTTAGAATTGGACAGAGAGCGTTGATTTACAGTTGGCACGGTAACTTGCTGTGAGGGCAGTTCACAATGTAAGCGCCAGCTAAGCTCTGTATGTGAAGTGAAGCGTGAAGCAACAAATGTCTTATTGATGATGTTATTTATTAAAAATCGAGAGGAAAAAGAAAAGAAAGACTTCAATGTTATCGCAGCACATGCCTAGACTACTTTGCATGAGATTTCATTGGCAGGTTCCTCTTTTATGTTCTCTTCTCTGGATCCAGAGCGACAGTACAACCACAAAAGCTGTGAAGAGCAAGAGAGAGTGAAGCAGTTAAAACACCTGCTTTCTGTTGGAGAGGATGTGACCCTGCTCGAATGCCTGTGAGGAGTGGTGGACGAAGTACTCAAACCCAGCACTTGACTCCTTTACTCCTCCTGGCCAAATATTACTCAACTACAAGTGAAGGTTGCTCAGTCAAATTTGTGCTTACCGGTAGTTAATCATTTTAGTAGTAGTATTCAAAAGTACATGCATTATTATTTATTTAAGTATTCAGAAGTACAAATTACATTGTATTACATTGCATTACATTTTAAAAATGTTGCCCCCCCTCAAAATAATTAAATAAACTTAGGCAAACGCAGAAAAACCGTTGAGCTTGTAGATCTGCTACTGTAACTAGATTTGAAACAGGGCTTGTAAGTGGTTAATTCATGATGTGCTTTTCTCCTTTCTATACTCTTTACCTTTCTAGAAATGTAGTAAAAGTACACTACAAAGAGTGAAGATATGCAGGGGAAAAAAACTAATACTCAAGTAAATGTACTGTGTTACTGTCCACCACTGCCTGTGAGACTGGTGTAGGTTGGAGTCTCAGTTTTGTGGAACTTGGGTATTGAATTTATTCAGGTTGAGGCTTACGGGAGAATGTGGCACCTAATAAGGGGTGAGCAGAGATGCCTTTAAAAGAAAACTTTGACAGTATACTACTGTTTACCTCAGAGAAAAGATGATGAGGAAGAGAGGGAAGACACCTCTTGACAGATGACATCCTTGTCTTAATTACTATGTTGCGTGGGGACGGGGGGTGCACGGGGATCTGCCTGTTGCCATCATCCGAATCCTGCTTCTTAGCCGCTTTCAACCCCTGCGTCCCCATTTTGGGCATGTCATTATGGGCGAGACTTTTGGAAAAGTTTCAACTTTTTTTAAATATTTTCTCAAATAGCGAAAATGGGAAATCTGTGATCTCAACAGCTCATCGCGTTGTGAGCTTAGATGTCCCATTTTCTCTATTCGTCATCCGATGGAGTATATCTATGGCTTAAGTGGCTGAAATGCCACTTTGTCACAACTGTCTGTAGTCTTTGTTGCAAGTACAGTGGGTTTATTTTATTTGAAGGTGGTTTATTTATGAGAAATGTTCATTATCATCTCTAAGTTTAACTATTTATTCATTGTACAAATGTGTACATTTGTCGTTTTGAGCATTGATCACCACAAAAAGGGCTTCGAAATGGCTAAGTTGTCTTGCCATATAATTCAGTTCAAAATATGACTTGTTTATATGGTTTGTAGCGTAAAAAAGAAGAAATGTTTAAAAAAAAGAATTGAGACTGCTTATTTTGTCAGTGAGATAATTATTGGAATATGTGTTTTTTCATTCATTATTATTATTGATAATGTGAAATAGAAACAGCAGGGCAGACCATGATACTTCCAAGCCTAGACAAAATCATTGATGATGTGAGTGATGGAGTTAGACACTGTACTGTACTGTGCTAATACTGTATGGCTGTATTATTTATTTAAAATAAAATTCTCCCCTGTTTTTTTGAGTATGGTGAAGACTGCAACCACACAGGACGGGTCGAACAGACAGCCAGTTTATGAAATATTTTTTTGAAATGCAACATTGCATGTTGGAGACATTTCTATAGATTATATACTATTTGTAAGGATTTTTACAGAGCACAATCCAGAATCTGGTATGAGCTGGTATTTTTCTAACAATTTGCACACCTGTATTTTGACAATGAGCATAACTTGTTTGTAATTGGTAATGTAATGCATATATGGTAACGTTGGACAGTTTAAAAAAAGAATATATATAAATATATATTTTATTTCTAATTGGTTGTAATGTACTTACCATTTGGGGGATGTGAAAGGCAGGTGTACTTGTTTGAGTATTTTGCGAGGTAACGAGGATAAGTGGAAGACTTTTGATATCTCAAAGTTAATGTCACCCCACTGATTTGTGCAAAGTCTTTGGAGATTAACTTCTGTGTATAACAATAAAGATGTTATGCCTTGTAAAAACACACTTGATTATTTATTTGTTTATTTCATATAACTACACTGAACTTGAATACTGTACCTCACTCACACCAATGATCTCCACCTCCACAGCTCAGGATGTGATGATGTGTGTGTTACATCCTACTTGATCTCTACCTCGGCTGCAATATAGATTGCGTTTTTGGTTGATCAGATCATCGAGAAGCACATATTTTGGGATAATCTTTTGAGGGGCGCTAGCCGTCCAGCTTATTGTGTATGTAACCTAAAATGTGTTACATACACAAATGGTGGTTCATTCATTCATACATTGGGAGGTGAAGCGCCACCAGCGTCCTCACTTCCCACATGTATAATGATAAGAGCGCCCCTCACTTCACACGGGTGTGATTTGTATATATTAATGAGTGATCGCGAAAACATTTAAATAGACTTTTTTTGAGGGGCCTGCTATATACAGCTTATGACCCCACACGTCTCAATATTTGCCATTGTTGTATTATTATTATTATTATTATTATTGACAATGAAAGGAGAAATTAGGTCAAATGTCTGCCAAATATGACGTAAATTTGTGGCAACAGGCATTCTGATTTGCCAGTATGAGATGATGATGACGATGATAAGAGCGCCCCTCACTTCACACAGGGGTAATTTTTTATATATAATCGAGTCGACTGAATCAATTATGGTACTGGTAGCTGATCTAAAAGCTTGCATTGTGAGTATGCTACTTGAGGATTCAATCTCATGTTGACCTTTTAATGACAGTTCCTGAGTTCCTGGCTTGGGGGGGGGGGGGGGGGGGGGGGGGGTCTGGGCATGAAATCAAAGTACCTAGTGTGAGTAGTGAGGGCCTCACATTAGTGGTGTGAGGGCAGAGTGGTGGCCCAGCCAGATTGTCTCTGTGGCGGGTCGGTCTGTGCTGTTTCCACTGCCTTCATCAGGCCCAGGATGAGTGTCCTGTTACGGCGGCGATGACGCCAGCCTGGGACCGGTGCGCACTGCGACGTGCACTCCACCTGCTGTGGCCTCTGCCCTGATGATCTCACTGGGCTAATTCATCTGCATTCATAATGCAGGGAATCTGCACAATGTTTGCAGTTCTCACGTCAGACAGTATATATACAGTATACTGTATATGCTGCTTTATTAGAAATGTAAACAAAACATGGCCCAGTCAGACATACAGCAAGGGCGAGATCCAGATTACCGACTGCCGTAGTCGGTCGGTAACTCCCGTCCGTCCGTCCGTCCGTCGCTGTCTCTCCAGACATTAAGGCAAAAGAGATAACCTTTCTAATCATAAGAATTAGACATATTTGATCCTGTGGGGGTTTACCGTCCCGGATGACCCAGCTGACCACTTGGGTTTGGTCAAGTTCGACCCATGTGTTCAGACTTGAATGCAGTGGAGGAGCAGTTAGGGGTTGCTCAGGGACTTGTTGCTGGGGGCTGGGAACAGAACCTGGGACCATCTGTTCCCCCACCATCTGTTTGACAGTGTTCATGTTCAGAGGAGGAGGTTGGCCAGTATCATGTGTGGAGGCTGATGCTGGCATCAGTGATGATGGACATTGTCATTTTAAATAACCATGCATTTGCCTCCAAAAGGAATATTCTTGAGAGGCATAAGCCCAGCTCTTTAACACCACTCTTCTTGAAGAAGAACCTCCAGCAAGGGCAGAATCCATTTGATAGTATAGAATATCTCTGTTACTATTCTGATTTAGCTCTGAACGTTGGACAAGATTCAACTACACAAGCAGTCCAAGACAAATATAAACCAAAGCCTTAAAAGCACATGTTCTCTTTATACAGGCCATTTAGTAGTTTGCATTGGATTTGATAACTATCTTCCAAATGCAATTGTCTGACAAGATGTTAATAATAATAATAATGTTTACATTCAAGAGGTTTGTATTCCACCAGCTGCAAACACTGGAAAACATATAGGCCCTACTTAATAACCAGAAGACCTTATTAATCATCATATGAACACACAATACAGAGGCACATCTTCTTAAGGTTAAAATGCCTTCTTCTTCTTTCAGCTTTAATGTCAGGCAAAGAAATGTACAACATGTTTCGGCCCAAACGTGGCCTTCATCAGGGTCGACAAGATACATACACAGATGGTATGAAGCTTCGCACGCACGTAAGGATGCACCCACACACACATACACACACACACACACACACACACACACACACACACACACACACACACACACACGCACCATGGCCATTTTAGATCACTAATGAACTATAGATCATCCAGTCAGAGGAATCTGGTCTAAAACAGAACATACATGATACTGACCGCCTGACCATGGCATGCAGTATTTTCCCTCCCATGCATATTTCATCCTAGTGCATCATGGCTCGCTAAACCACTGAAACCACGCTGACCATCTGATGAACTTATCAGCACTCTGCCATCCTCATCTTGACATCTGTGGAAAAAAAAGATGATTAACTGCAAACGTTATATGCATGTCCAAATGTTGTTGGTACAGCAATAACCACTCGTGATTCACTGTACGAAATGTGCTAATTGGGCAGCTATAGCTGATGGGGTAGACAGGCCGTTTGGCCTGAATCAGAAGGTTGCCAGTTTGACACTTGCACTGGTGGAAGAAGTATGCATATGTCGGTAGAAGAACTATGTCAGAAAGGTCTGTGTATTCAAGATTTTACTTGAGTGAAAATATATACAAATATACAAAATATGCCAAATATTGTATGCAGTACCAAAGTAAAAGTACTCAAACCTAAACCTTCCAACAACGTTTTCGAAAATAGCAGATCTACCAGCTCACAACTGAGCTTATAGGTCGGCAATTTCGAATCACAGATCAAATGCATGTAGTGGAGTATAAATAAATAATAATAAATGGAAATCAAGTTAAGTAAAAGTGTCACAAAATTGTACTCGAGTACGACACTTAGACACAGTAAATGAACGTACTATCCACCACTTTCGATTCACTATGTCTATGTGTCAAAAGCAATTTCCATAATTCCTTTTCCCTTTCCTTTCCTCTAATATTGAAAAACGGAACTTGAACTATACGGGTCGGCAATTCACAGACTCACATTCACAATTTGGACCGAATTAACTGCTTGTTTGCAGTATAAGGCCACAAGGAAAATAGATACACCATTATGTACCATCATGTTTGATACTGTAGAATTTCAATGGATTTATAAGCATCTTTATGTCTGGCAATATTCCACCGAAAATAAAGCAGAGGGTTTATATTTAACCACCCTCGCCATGGCTGCCTCCATCTCCAAACTAAAATGCAGCTGTGCTTCTAAAATTGGATTAAGGCTCGTAAGCAGTGAGAGGATATCAGTGCCTCAAAACTGTTGCTAAGACATCAGTATTAAGGAGATCCGCTTTCCATGCCTTGCATAGCAAGCTTTGCTTAGCATTCACGACATCTGCCGTACAGTATTTACACAAACAAATCTCAAGTAATAAATCATCTGTCATCATCATCACGTTGCCTTGCGTAATATAACTATTATCCAGCCCGATCACTCCGACACCTACAGTACACTGTTATTATATTTCAAAGTTGTCACATGCCATTGTACAGTATGTAGTAAAGCACATTAATAGCACATAATACTTGACTGACATAAGCCACATGGATGCTTTCAGAGCATGAATCATTTCATGTTGTTTATTGTATGCTGATAAACTATGGTGAAGGTCATATGTCTTAGTGTTGAGTCATCAGTGAGTGGCAATTTAAGGACTTGTAATACCTGAAGAAAGAAAGAAAATAAATGAAATGAAAAATACCATTACTGTATCAAACCCTATAAAAACTTGTCAAACATTGGCCAAATTGTCAAAGAATATAAGAAAGAAGCAAAGATCGTTCGCAATACGGCTATTTTCACTATTTATCTGTGGAACCAAGTCAAACTAAATATAATGCCTCAACTCCTACAATTCCCAGTGCTTATCAGGGTGGCGGTTCCCTAGTTCAAATATGATTATTTTGAGGAGTCATGGCGAAAAGGTTGAGAACCACTGATCTACAGAAAGAGAAAATGGACATGTACAATATAGCCATTTTATAGTAGGACTAGGCCTACAGTGGTGCCCAAACTGTGTGCTGAGGCACACTGGGGCAGTCCAGGCAGTCGCAGTCCAGCTGATGATTATTATGCTGTATGTACTGTACGATGTCAAGACTTTGTGCATATTCAAATAGAGGCACATTCTATATGCATTTATTCATCTATTGTTTAATTTTTTTCATATGCCATTAGTTATTAGTAAATAAAAATAAATGCCATTTTCTTATGTATGTTATATGTTGTGTGTATGGTACAGAGTGTAAATAGTGCTGCTACTCTACCGGCACACTGTATAGGAGGGCATAGGCAGGTAATAACAGGGGTCAAGTAGCGGAGTCACAGGTGAACAGCGGCAGGTTTGGGCAGGAACCCCTTTTAGTGTTAGCAATATGTAATGCTTTAGCTATTGAAAAATAGCAGATCTACAAGCTCATAGCGCGCCAAAGAGTGGCGCGCTACGAGCTTGTAGGTCTGATATTTTTGAAAAATCTAAGAACGACTGACATAGTAACATAGTTTTTTCAGAAAACTGTCAGGATGTAGAAGACATTTTTAGAATCTGATCTCAGGTCAGAATGGGTTAAACTATAGGATCTGGGGAAGCCACCCAGTAGGCTATAGTCTCATCCATTCAGTGCACCCGGCTTTGGTCGAGTATGTGTTGATGTCAAATCTGCATGAAAAACAAATTGCCAAACACGCGTACTCAATGAAAGACCTCACCTTCGGTATTACATCACCATGTGTGGCTTTTTGTTTATTGTTTGATTGCCACTAAACTTTGTTGTAGGTTTGAGTGTGTGTTAAGTGCATGTTTGTGGTTGTGGTTGCTAGAACCAACTCGTAACACTGGTTCTAGCCAACACAGCCTTTGTAATAAGACACCAGTCAGACTGCAGACTAATTGAATAATTTGGCAAACGGTGTGACACAACCACAGAACCCCACATGGTATGTTTTCTCCACTAATCAGTGTTCAAATTATCACCAGATGAGGTCACAAGGCAGGTCGCTGTTTTGTGTGTGTAGTGGTGTTGTGATGTCGAGGTGGCAACAAGCTGACTTCAACACATCTGCCAAGGAGTTGAGTTTGAAGGCATCGGTTCAACAATGGATCTACTTCCCTCACACACATTACATTACAGCCCAGCAGTCACTGATATCTTCCTTCTGTACACTACCTAATGTACCGGTATGTCATTTTATTCTATATTTATTTTTAAATTCCTTAATATATTAAAATTCCTTTAAATTGCCTGAGATGTATAGATAAATATGCTATGCCTATTCATGCCTAGAAGCAGTTACATTCACTCAATGCATTTTGATATTATTATTGTTATCATCAATACTACAAATTAACATTTCAACCACTGACTAAGATGTGGTGCTGAAATGCTGGGGGCACTACAGTTGACCCTCTGGATTGCTAAAACCTCTCTCCAGCAAACACTGGATTCGGATCAAGAAGAGATTAGTGTAATACTGCTTTCTGCTGTATTCATTCATTGTGACAAGCAGCTACCCCCCCCCCCCCCCTTTTTTTTCGATGGACGAAATGCTAAAAGACCCCCAACCCCCAATCCCACCCATATCTCCTTGTCATGACTGAAATTGTGACCTGCTTTCATTCACTGCTGCTCTGTCTACCCTACGCCATTGTACTGTGCATAGACAAGTCTGTGTATTGACATATTGACCTCAATGGTATTCCAGGACCAGTATACCATTTAAAAAGCACTGCTCCTCAAGCACTATAGGCCCCATGCACCGTGACCTTTGTGACTGGTGAAATTATAGACTGTAAATGTGTCACATATTCTACCGACATAACTCCACTTTGGTGACATCCATCCACCCTAGTTGGATCTATGGCACATTAATATAAAGGAAGAATTCATTTCAAAATTTCCATCCCTTCTTGATCGGCATTGGAAATTATTCTTAAACACTTAAACACTATATACTTTGTTGATCGGGGTGCGTTTTTTCTCTCTACACCAAATATCTTCACCAAAAATAACCATCATACAGTAAATGAGGCTGTAGATCTGCCATTAAAGTTTTGAATGTAATTTCAGCACATCAGAGAGAGAACATACCTGTATCTTATTAGTGCTGATATAGCCTTGCCGGAAATATGTAAATTTCCTTAATTCCACTTTCTACCTTTATGAATGATTATATTTTGTTGGGTAAGATATATGGCCTGTCAGTCTATTGTAAAAAAGGCAACATTTTGTTGCAAGAATAATGCATTTTCTGTTCATTACAAATACCCATCTGTGTTTGTGTGTGCACATGCATGCATGCATGCATGCACATGGTGCTATAATTCATCTGAGTGATATACACCACTAGTTGTTGTTGATGAGTAGCCGTTGTGGATGATATCATTGGCAAGCGGGAAGTATGATAAGGGTGTTTGAATGTATTTGTGTACTTGAGGTGTGTGCGTGTGCGTGCATGCGTGCATGTGTGCGTGCGTGTGTGTGCATGCATGCATGCATGTGCAATTGTAAATGCGTGCGTGCGTATGTGCATGCGTGCTTGCGTGCGTGTGTAGTGAGTGTATGCCTGGCGTGTGTGAGCCCTACTTTAGGGGCCCACAACAGCTTCCCCGAAATAGAGTTCAACAGCTGCAGTGGGTCAGTTGTATCAGAGGGACATCAAAGCATCCGCTGCCACCCGCCTCCTCTGATCATATGTGCTAATGGTGTTATGGGGTATGAGAAGGTCACTGATTGTTTTTGGTTGCATGTAGAGTAGACTAGAGCCCGAGACAGTCCTAGACCATGCACTGATTACTAATTATTTTGACCCAAAATATAGGGACTGCGTGCGTGCGTGCGTGCGTGCGTGCGTGCGTGCGTGCGTGCGTGCGAGAGAGAGACACACTCTCTAGTGTGTGTGGGAGTTGAAAGGGACACAGAAAGACAGACAGAGAGACGTGACGTGACGTCATTCTCTTTTTTATCCGTTAAGAGAATTAAGGCATTTAGAGCCCAGCTCTTTCTGCAGCAGACAGTCACATTATACAATGGCTACATTTGCGAGTACTGTAAGAAAAAAGGCCCCAACAACAGTAGCTATACTACACTGTGAAATCTTCTGTGTAAATCTGGATCTGTAAGGTGCATTTTTGCACTGTCAGGGTTCAATTAAAACAAGGGCTTTTATTGTGTAGCCTACTGTGCAATCAGTGGTAGTGGACAGATCACGGCCAATTATGTAATGGAACGATATAAGATTGCGAGTCGTGACACATCGCAATGTGATGCATCGCAAGCTTGTATACGTGCCCACAACAGGATATGCCAGGTGGAACAGCCTCTCACAGTTACTCAACCATCATGTTACTTCTAGGCTCAATAGAACCTGAACTTAAATGAAACAGCTGGTGAGGAGGAATGGAAAATCCTTAAAAATCTTCCACAAAGGGCAATAATATCCCCTCAGACAACCCCTGTGTGGGTCAAACGGTCCAGATTACTCAGTGCTCTCACAGAGAGCCATCGCAGCTCAGATAACTCTATGTCCATTTGGGGGCCTCAGATTTCAGCAGTCATCACTTTTCCTGTATAAAAGAACTCCAGTTGGGATCAGGTCAAAGTCACATTCTGAACATGAGTCAACTGTCTCTGATCTTTGATGTACACCTGCCTTCCTGCGACACTAGAATAGACTTTATGGCCCCTGATGATGTATTGTGTGTGTGTGTGTGTGTGTGTGTGTGTGTGTGTGTGTGTGTGTGTGTGTGTGTGTGTGTGTGTGTGTGTGTGTGTGTGTGTGTGTGTGTGTGTGTGTGTGTGTGTGTGTGTGTGTGTGTGTGTGTGTGTGTGTGTGTGTGTGTGTTTGGAGTCCCCATTATAAACCACTTGAACCCCATGCAGCATCCATATTCTGGGGGGAACATTAGCCTAGATTAGCCCCAATACTTTTACTTCTACTCCACTACACATCAGAGGCAAATATTGTACTTTTACTACACTACAATTATTTAAAAACTTAAGTTAATAGTTACTAGAAAACATACACTATGCTTCAACCCTATATTTTGCCTAAAATAGCAGATCTACAAGCTCAAAATGTGTCGCGATGCGACGCATTGTGAGGTTGCAGATCTGCTATTTTCAAAAGATTTTGTATACACATTTTGAACTTGTGAAATGGGACATTCTGCAATATGAGTACTTTTACTTTTATTACTTTAAGTAGTAGCTACATTTTGATGACGATACTTTTGTACTTTTACTTGAGTATATTTTGAATACAGAACTTTTACTTGTAAAGGAGTACATAATGATCTACATTGCAGTATTGATACTTTTACTTAAGTAGGCCTATAACATTTGAGTAGCCTACTTTGTCCACCACCACCACCACCACTGTACATTTCTTATGAATATTTTGGTTTTATTTTCAATTTCTTGATGTGAGTCGTGGACTCGTGGATAATGCGTGATGGAGTAGCAAACATTCCTTCACACTCATTCCTTCTCTCTCTCTCTCTCTCTCTCTCTCTCTCTCTCTCTCTCTCTATCTCGCTCTCCCATGGGTTTAGATTTATGGGCCCACAGAAGGTCTCTGTCATGTTTAATCAGCACCTGTTCCAGCTCATCTACTGTGGAGCCAGCCAGGCCCTGCCAGGGGGACAGTCGGAGACACGAATCTTTAACACAAGCGCCACCTGTAGGACCAGCCTTGTTATCTCAGCCCAATTGTGAGATGCCGAGATCTGCATCGTCTTTTTCTTTGCACAGAACAAGAGATACCATTTATGCAATTATAGCATATTTATTTATTTTATTATTATTTGATTTTATGTTGGTATATTATGTAATCTGCTTTGTAAGAATCTTGGGTGTAAGTTTAGTATTCACTTGATCATTGTTTGCAACCTGTCACGTCGGTTTATTGTCCTTTATTGTCATGTTTATGTAAACTGTAAAAAATAAGTGTCCTGTAAATCCATATGGGCTGGGCTTCTTCGGAAGCATGACACTTTAAACTAAGAATCAATCAGATTATTAAAAGCGGACATTTATTCTAGACATCTGAGGCTCCACGGAAGTGGTTTGACGGCGCACGCCAATGTTTTTATTAAAACAGCTTCCGGTGTGTCCTCCTTAGCTTTTTAGCAGCTGAAAGCAAACCCAGCCCGCTGACTCCCGGTGTGGTAAGAATTGTTATTATAATAATAGAAATAAATCATAATAACCATCCTCGCCGTTTTACCTTGTATGTACTGTGATGCAATGATTTTTCCGTCGTCCATCTTGACATTCTGTTAATCACTGAACTATTATAGATCGGGAAGATTAAAAGAGTTTTCTTCTTGGCTAACTAGCCGTCGTCGCTAGCTGTAACTAGCATTCCAGGCTTCGATATCATATCAGTGGTGAATTAGTGAGCGATCCATCGTTTATCAGGTTTCAGATGGAACGTGTTGTATCAAAATGTAAGACGACAGCGGTGGTTATCAAATGTTTAAGTAAACTGTAATGGCTGCCCCCATTAGCGAAGTTAACCCTGTCTGCTTAGTTATCATGGCTAAAAGAAAACAATTAATCATGTTAGGCCTGGTGAAATCTAGCCGCAATTTGCAACTCTAGATTTTTTTATAATGGGATGAATCTAGAGTTTCAACAAGCTCCATCCACTTCCTATTCATCATTTTTTGTTTGTGATCTGCTTGTCTTAAACGACGTTGCAACACTTAGAAAAAGAATCACTTGCAGAGGATGTCTTGACAGAAAGTAGCTCATAACATCTCTACGGTGGATTTTTATGAAAAACAAGCTCGGCAGATTAAAAGAGGATAATTCAAGCTTGGACTACAGCTGCAATGTTGGTGAGTTTAACGTCGTTTAAGACAAGCAGATCACAAACCAAAAATGATGAATAGGAAGTGGATGGAGCTTGTTGCAACTCTAGATTCATCCCATTATAAAAACATCTAGGCTAGGTGAAATCCTGCCTGTTTTACTCTGCGAGTTCATACACTCTGAGTTACGTTAGTTACAGTCGACCATACGGGTCCCATTTGGTTACATTTGTACACTATCGGTGTCAGACATGGATTAAAAAAACACAGATTTTACTGTGTAGCGTTACCATGGTTATTACAATAACATGATCAGCATCCAAACCATCTGCGATCTCCAAATGACTCCTTTTGTGTCTTGTCTAATTTGTGACTTTTCAGGATTAAAGGACATCTATTCCAGACATAATGGGTAAGTAATGTGTTGAGATTGACTAACATTTAGTGCTTTGATAGCACTATAATTTAGCTGCAATTGTATGCACACTGAATTCAGCTCAGCTGCCATGCCATCCATTGCAGCACCACACACACCATCCCTTTATTTTTGACCGTTCTACACCTAGTAGACCCATTGACAGTGTTTATTTATCTAGCACTTCAGCATATGGCTATTGCAGTTGCTCAGCTGTTGTTGTCATCTTGCAGACGGTGAAGAGAAGACCTATGGTGGCTGTGAGGGGCCAGATGCCATGTATGTGAAGTTGATCTCTTCAGATGGCCATGAATTTATTGTGAAAAGAGAACATGCCTTGACATCCGGGACCATCAAAGCCATGCTGAGCGGGCCAGGTGAGCATCCAAAGAAGTACAGAAGAATCCAAAGAATTGCATCCTGCTATGGCTCTGTACTTAATAATGACAGAAATAATCACCTCTATGGTTGGGTCGTCTCCGCTACACATGCTGAGTCCAAGTGTTCGAGTTTGAAAGTGCTTGTTGGAAATCACTCACCGGTCCTGTTTTGTAATTGCACATAAAGACATAATGCAGGAGGCAGCAGGCGGTTGCGTTATTGAAGCGCTCCCAAACTAACACTAGAAAAATAATAACATGCATGGAATTCCTTGACAGGAAGTAGCTCATAACATTTCTACAGTGGATTTTTCAGAAACAAAGGCAGATAGGAGGATAATTCAAGTATTTGTACAACTGCAATGTTGGAGAGTTTAAGGTAGTATAATGCAATCAGATAGGACTTTTCTGTTTGCATGTATGGGCTGTCAATGGTTGGTGTTGCAACACTAGATTCAACATATTAAAATTGATCTAGTTTAGCAAATTCACCCTTGTCAAGTCCCGTCCGTGGTTTTTCCCCTATTGGTTGGCGTCATACTAGGCTTGCAATCGTTATAAATGTAATTCTAGCCAATTGCAATACTGGATTGGATTAGTCTACACAACTTTGGCATGCTCTTATTTGCAGCCTTCATGTTGCTTGCTCTGTAACTCATTTCAGCTTTGATACATTGTCTTGGTAGTAGCTTTCCATGTTGTATTCCTGTGAGCGACATGCACTAACTGAAAAGAGTACAATGATGGTTTGATAGACTGGGGTGTCGGGTGTGTTTGTCTCCACAAGTACTGTAGCTGTTGGCACACCATGCAGCAGGGACTGAGATCTGTTGTACAGATGCAGAATAATGGTCTTGGATTTTTCTCAAAATCACCACCAGGCTGGATCAGACCCATTTCACAGGCCCCCCGTTTGACACCCCTGGCCTAGATGCCAAAAATGGCAAGCTGTAAGGTGTAGCATTGTTGTTTTAAGAATCACTGAGCACTAAACGGTACCAACCACCTCAAATTCTATCATACAACAGCATAACAAATTCAGTTAACCTACATGTATGGTGATTAAGGTGTGAGAAATTTGCTTGGTATTAGCCTTAGTTTTCAGGGTTTCTGCAGATTCTGTGGAAACCCTGTCCATTAAATCCATATTTCTAAAGTCTTAACTTATTGTGTTTGTGGAATCCTTGAATAATTAATGGTGCAGGAGATTATAAACCTATGGTCTTGTGTTGTCCACTGAACCCGTTTGTCCACTTGGTGGCACCATGATCCCATTTTATATATATTTTCGGGTGGTATTGGATCACATAAGATCTTGATTTGTTTTTTAGCAGAACAACTTGCTTGGGTTAATTTTGTTCTAGAATCTAGAAGAACAAATTAACCCTAGATGAGGGACAAACTATTATTGATCTGAGGAGGAGGTAACTTAATATTGAGTTGTGGAATTCAAAATATACCAGCAGTGGTTCCCAACTTTTTAGCTTGAGACCTGAAAGCCACATTCAATGTCTCCCCAGAACCCAGACTACCGTAATTTCCGGACTATAAGCCGCACCTGAATATAAGCCGCACCAGCCAAATTTAGGGAAAATCCCATATACAAGCCGCACCGGACTATAAGCCGCACCGGACTATAAACCGCAGCTACGTTAGCTCAGAGCCTGAGATGGCTCTGCGTTAGCTGTAAAAATCCATAGATTAGCCGCACCGTTGTATAAGCCGCAGGTTCAAATCATGGGTAAAAAGCTGCGGCTTATAGTCCGGAAATTACGGTACTAAATAGTTTCATGAATTTGTTTTTAGAAATCCTTCTGAAATAATTAAAATGTGTATGGAATGAAAAAAGAGGTAGGCCTATATACTTGCGACCCATACGTGTGTGTGTGTGTGTGTGTGTGTGTGTGTGTGTGTGTGTGTGTGTGTGTGTGTGTGATCCCAAAAGGGTCCTGAGACTCCTGTCCTATTGTTTGGGAACCACTGACTTACAGGAATTTGAATCGTCCTTTAATGTTGACTTGACATACATTTGGAAAACCTCTAGTTTTGATGCTGGATCTTTGCAGGAGCTCATAACTTCTAATCTTCTCCATCCAGGCCAGTTTGCGGAGAATGAAACCAATGAAGTGAACTTCAGGGAGATCCCCTCTCATGTTCTATCCAAGGTCTGCATGTACTTCACCTACAAGGTCCGCTACACCAACAGCTCTACGGAAATTCCTGAATTCCCCATTGCTCCGGAAATCGCACTGGAACTGCTCATGGCTGCCAACTTCTTGGATTGTTAAAACGGATAAAGAGATAAATGTAGTGGCTTAAACATTTTTAGATTTGTTTTGTTGTTTTTTGACTATTTAACTACTTTTGCCATGTATGTATGTCATAGAGGGGGGGGAAATGAATGGGTATATCACAACATGTATGTGATTGTTCATCATTTTGCACATGACTTTCTGTTTTTATTTTATTGGTGGTAAAGACTTTCATTTTAATATAATAAACAGGTATGGCAGGCTGCACAGGAACCTCAGAAAGTTACAAAATGTGGTTATCGCTAGAATTCACTTACATCTTAATAAATCATTGTTTGGTGAGCCTTTTGGTGCTAATGCTGCCTTGTTTGATATGGATTGCTGTGTTCATTTGACTTTTTATACCATGTACACAAGGAGATACCTTTGGTTCCGTTATGTTCTGCCAATTTATTTACAATGTAATGCCTAGTTTAAGTCATATGACTGTTGCTCGCTGAAATTTATTGTTGAGCTATACCGTCAAGCAAACTATAAATTGAGCTTAATTATCGTTTTGCAACTGCTGCTGGTGATATTGCAGATATAATATCCTAAATTATCAACAAATCATATACCTTATTAGGGAATACTGTTTGTGGATTATTTGTTAAATATCACTTTTTGTTGTGGAGAAGCATCACTGTGTTGCTATTCCAGAGGAATCTCATGGAAAGCATAACTTGATTTTATTCATAGAGAAGATCAGGTGCAACAATTGAACTTGAGTAGAACACTTACATTTTAGAATTACTATTGCAAGATAATAAATTACTTGAAAAGTATACATGTCTATCTCTGGCAGACATTGCCCAGTCATTCCAATCTTTCCAGCCATTTAGAAACGAGCATATTAGTTCAGTTTGCTGTCTTGAATTGGAATATAGCCTGCTAGGTGATCAAGTGGATTCAGTCAAGATTGCTGATAATCTCTCCATGTCCTTATGTGGTAATAAACTGCACCTCTGCCAGGAAGGTAAAGGTTTGTACGTGTTACACTATATGTTCCAGAGAAATAATACTGTATACTTGTGTGAACCTTAATAGACTGGTGTTTACCATTTCTGGAATTCAGTCTGGATGTATGAGCTGATGGTCCCCTTGAGCTCACTGTTCGATTCAAGTTCAATAGTCAAAATCACAGCAAGTCTCAAGACACTACAAAGTACACAGACCTGACATTGTCCCACCCTGAGCATTGAGCAAGCATTTTTTGAGAGTGCATGGAAAAACTCCTGGAATAAACGTCAGGCTTTACGGTGGGCAGTGTAATGACAATGTCCATTATAAAACAATGAATATGGTGTAACTTATGAGCTACTCCATTGGATGTCAGTGGGGAGTCGTGAACATGACATTTTTGTTTAAACACAATTTGCATTAAGTTCTCAGACACAATTTTGATTGAGACTTATTTCACAGTTTTCTGTAGAATGACCTGGGTACATTGCAAACAAAAGCACAATTCAATACAAAAACTGCTACTTTGAGGACGGAACCATGAAAAGCACTAAGACTTGTTTTGTTTACATCAGGGTCCTCTATTTGCAATTCATCAGAACATTTAAAGACATACAAAATACAAATATACACTTCTATTGCAGGAGCATTGATTGAAATATTTATTAACAGTTTGCAGAATTACAGTACATTTCAAGCACAAACTCAATACAAAGACTGTTAACTGTGAGTGGACGACCCAATTAAGCATTACACTTGTATCTGGTCCAGTGCAGTAGCATTGTGTTTATTTAATTTAAGTATTCAGAGTTTGATGTAAATCAAGGTTATGGTTTTTAACTCACGGACCACCATTTGAAAAGATAGGGACTAAGGTCCTATAGGTTCCATCCTGGAGGCAAATCTTTCCAGTGATAAAATGGCCACCAACGTAATCAAAAAAAGTCAACCAAAGAACAAGATTCCTATACAGGATCTCCTCACTGGTCAACAAAAACACCTTGAAGACCCTAACAGGAGCCCTCATACAAGGTTTCTTCGACTATGCATGCACCTCTTGGTAGCCTACCAGCACCTCAAAGGCCCAAAAATAAACTGGTCAGGCTACTACTGGGCCTCACCCACCTCACCCCTGCCCACTTTGACAGGCTGAAATGACTTAGGGTTGAAGACAGAGTACAGCATCGTCCACAAGATACCCATGTACCTGTCTAAATACTTCCTTAATGTCAATGAAGTCCACACCCACAACATCTGCAACCCAGATTCGGCACAAACAAGGAACTAAATTCATTTCGCTCCTATGCCACAAAAATGTGGAACGCCCCAATCTGAATCCCCCACCCACCCCTTTTCCACTCTATATGTTATTTCCCCCTTTTTACCATGATGATTTCCTGTTTTTGGCTTTATAGAAGTGTATATTTGTACGTCTCTAAATGTGATGATGAATTGAACATGGTGGATCGTCTTGTAAACAAGTGTAATGCTTTATGATGTCGTCCACTCAGTTTTTGTATTGAGATGTGCTTGAAATGTACGGTAATTCTGCAAATTCTGTTTGCTAAAAACTACTTCAATCAAAAGCAGTGATTCTCAACCATTTAAAATGTTTAAGGACCTCCAGTTTGACCTGCATTAAGCTACGGACCTCCAGGCATTTCTATCTCTGGGACCCCACTTTATATTGTAAAATCAACGTTACTTTAACTCAGAGAGTGTACATTACAGTCCATAAGGGTTTGGTTCCAGCTGGGGATCCCCTGGAACTCCCTCAAGGACCACTGGTTTAACTGAATCTGGATCATTATCTATGCGTGACGTGACTGACGTCAGAGGTCATTGACCCCTACCCCCATCGCCGTGGCCTTCAGCTCTGTACACTTTTTCGTACAAAACACCCTTGGGGGTAGGGGGGGGGGGGGGGGGGGGGGTGTACGATGAGGGGTGACGACAAGACATAATTTTTCTCTGTCAAACAAACGGAGCGCAAGCAGCTTATTTCGTTGTGTCAAAACAACACCAACGCCATGTGACACCATGACGTAAGGTTGTGGCGTTGCTGCTCTGGGTATTTTCTTCTGCCTTGTAAGGCATGAATTGAACAATGTGGACCCTGTTGTAAACAAGTGTAATGCTTAATTGGGTCGTCCACTCACAGTTGACAGTCTTTGTATTGAGTTTGTGCTTAAAATGTACTGTAAATTCTACAAACTGTTAATAAAGATTTCAATCAATCAATCAATGCCATAGAAATGTGTTATATAGATGCATAATATTACCTGTGTCACAGTGTATGGCACAGCACTCTATAAATAAAGTGACTGTGGTTCTGAAAGTGGGGTCCACTTATTTATAAATATGGGTTCACGGTTGCCTAAGATTTACTTACTTATTTAAAATAAGCAAATCTTGAAATATTATCTTAGATAGCATCTGATACAGACTTATAGCATGTTATGTAGACGGCACTATAATTGCATTGTATATAGTCATAGCACGCCATAGTACATATGTATAGCATAGTAGTATATATATATAGTTTATATGTATAGTCTCATAATATAGATATTCCACTGTTACTTTCTTAGCTTACGCATGTTTTATGATAAATGTTTTTTTGTGATGTATTCCCATGCTTTTGTTCTTGCTTATTGTAAGTCGCTCTAGATTAAGAGCGTCTGCTAAATGCCTAAATTGTAAATTGTAAATATCTACTTTTTTTTAAAACTTGCAATAGATTTGAAACATTTAACCCAAATAAACGTTGTATGGGAGCACCCATCATCCCATGGCACTAGCTCTGATCCATAGCTCTAATGCTGCTTCGCTAGAGCTATTAGACCAGAGCTACCATCATGGCACATACAAAAACTTGCGAACGCACGCCTACCGTTTCAAGGTAAAACATACCTCATGCTGATGCAGGGGGGTTTCCAACATGGCGTCGATGCAGGTAAGAACAGATCTGACAGCGAGCGAACATTTATTATTAGTAAACGCGTGAATCTATTCCGCACTGGCTTCTTTACTTTTAGACGACATGTCCGCTTCATCTGCGTTCTGCGTCATAAACCATATGAAGATAATACGCGTGACAGTGTTTGGTTGAAGTGTTTGTATTTGTGCGTTTAGCTGTCGGGCTAACCTAGCTAGCCCGTCATCATCACCAATTTCACCATTGAGCCTAAAGGCTTTAGGGATCATTCTCACTTCATCATCACGAGATAGAATATAATACACACACCGTACGTATATATATTTTTTTTCTTCGTCATTTAAGCTCGAATAAAAGTTGACATTTCAGTTGGGATCTTGTGTAAAAAAAAAAAGTGAATACATTGCTATATAGCCTATATATTATATAAATAAAACGCTGTTAGCCTCCAGCTAACTGTTGACCACCCGCTGATCTGGAAATATCTATTCTAGAGTTAAAACATTATTGTTTATATACTTGTACGTGTTACAAAGTGTTACATTGTGTTGGTATTCTTATCCCCGTGCTCTCGACACTTTATTTGTTTGGCTGTTTAAGCCACAACGTTCTTGGCTGTGTGTTTTGACATCGACACTGCGCAATTGATGTTATTAGTATTGAATCGAACGAGTCGACCCAGAGATACTGAATTGAAAGTATTGGCTTCATAAGTTATATTACGTACAACTGCAGTGGTTCTCACAAATTTCATGTAAGGGCCCCCAAATTATTATGCATTTTTGACCCATCTGAAAAGAGTGTTAAAACATTCCACATTATTTCAAGATTTCTTTGAAAATCGCAGATGTACAAGCTCATATTAGATAGGCTATTTTCAAATAGCCAATGTATAGGGTTTTGTGGTTAAACTGATTCAATATTAACTCATTTTTCTGGGGACCCCCTGCAAAACTCATGGGGGTCCACGTGACTTTTTACTTCTAGATTACTTTATTATTATTATTTTTCTTCTGCAAGCAGCATCCCACAGAGCCAAAACTACTAGTAATTGGTGTACTGACCATGGTATTACTGTGCTTAACTGAGTCTGACCAGCCAACTGGCTAATTTACGGCTGTTATCAAACGAACATGGGCTTCCATAACATAACCCCTCAGCAGTGCCACAGGCTGATCACCTCCATGCCACGCCCCATTGATAAAATAATTTGTTCAAAAGTAGCTCCGACCAAGTATTTACTGCATATTGGTACATTAATATACTGTTCAGATGGTTATTTTTTGTTTGTTGAGATAGGATTTTTTTATTTTCATGAGCTGTACGCCTTAATCATCAAGATTAAAACAAAAAAAGGTTATAAATACTTCACTTTATGCACAATGAATTGAGAATATATGAAAGTTTCACTTTTTGAATTATATTACGGAAGAAAGAAAATGTTACAATATTAATTGAGATGGAGCTGTATGTACGTACGGACAGCTGCAACACCACTGGGTGACCTAAAGTGGCACTGTTTACTAGTAGTGTGGCCGCTGCGACGTCTATGTATGTCCTTATGTATGTTTAGGCAACATGTAAGTAACTTTATAATATCTGCTCTTTATAACAGAAAAGGCTACAAAAGGAACTGTTAGCTCTGCAAAATGATCCACCTCCAGGAATGACACTTAATGAGAAGAGTGTACAGAACACTATTACGCAGTAAGTATTGATGAAAATAAATGTCACTCTCTCACTCACTCACTCTTTAAAAAAGAAGATCATACTACACTTCATATTCACTTACATTTAAAACCTGCACATGAATCCAAAAGGTCTAGTATCTTGCATTGTTGTGATTGGGACAGCTGTGCCACCATGTCTGGTGCTACTTTTACTGTATAGATAAGAAGAAGCAGCTCTAGTAGTATTCCTCTAAAATGGTATTGTAGGTCAGTGGTTGAACTGTTTGTAATGCTATATTAACTAACTTAGCAGGGGACCCCTGGACCCCACTTTGAGAACCACTGTTCAAGGTTAAGGTTTACTTTATTTGCCCGAAATTTGTCTTGATGGCGGCGATGACGACATACAAAAAGACATACACTAGGCTAATTCTAGGTAACTATGCGTGTTGTACCCAGACAGCCATGATTGATGACAAAGTGTTGGGGTCATCCTGGCGTCTGCGGCTACTCAGGGCCCTCACTAGAGCACCTCTAATGTGCAGTGTCACTAGCACCCCCTTATAAAATATTTAACAATTTGGCATGTGAGCAGCATAGAGGCTAGTGTAGCAAGGAACAGAGACTGCTTAGCTGACCTTCATGTCTGTGTGCCTGATGTCCCCTTGAAACCCAGTGGTTACTATTGTTGCTGCCTGAGTCAGATTGTGTCTGGTGAGCAGTAAAGAGGAATCGAGACATGACCTTGCAGATGTACTCGAGTAAAAGTGTGGCCGTCATTCAGATAAGAATCTACTACTAGTCTTGCTTGTCAGGAATGCTTTTCAGTTGTTTTTAAATGTCGCCCTTGTGTTGTAGCAAACAGTAGCATTGAAACATTTATAATTGCGTGGTTTCCTCATAGCAATACTATCATCCTGATGTTTTTTCTTTTGTGAATGGTGCCATGGTTACACAATTCTCTGGACTAGTTCAGCTTGCGAGTTCAGTATGTATCCTTGTTTTGTGATGGTATATTTTATATACGATGCGTCATTGTCTGTTCAACTCCAGCGTGGACATTTCTGTTGTGATTAGTGGGTGTTTTGCTTCCACAGTTCTACTCCTATGCAGTGCTTACATCGTTTTTTTAATAGTTTTTGTTATTTTTATTCCACGGATCCTTTTGAATTAAGGCACTTTGCTTGACCTTCAAGCTAACCTTGTCCTTTTTTGTAACAGTCAGTGACTGAAACTTATGGCTGTCAATGTTGTGCATGCAACAGTGATAAGGTGACCATGAGTTTTCAGTTCATTATTATTTGTTTACATAGTACTCTGTCTCTGGGCGGTGCTCAATGTTTCACAATGTCATTATAGTTGAATACGTGAGAGCACAGTTTGCAGAGGTTGACAATGAAATTAGGAAGGAACAATTCACTGCAAAGCATTCAGAGATACTTCCTGTGTGTGTGTGTGTGTTGCACAGACCCTGTCACTTAGCTTGCTTTGTACTTCCACTTACTTTCACGAAATAGCTCTGTGTTTTTTTTGTTGTCCCATGTAATCTTTTTACTATGGGGAATATTTGAGCAAGCTGAGAAGACTGTCCTTAGAGTCCTCTACAGTTTTTAGATCAGCGGAGTGGAGTGGATCAGGTGTAGCCCAGGCATCATGCACAGCGATGCTATCTGACTCTATGCTTCCCTCCAGTAAGGAATGGAATGCTGCTGACACTATACCAATGCTGATCGACTGTCTGCAACTAAATGGATGAAGTATTAAACAGGGTTGACCTTCTGTGTAGACCTCAATGCTAAATTGCTTCTGGCTACACGGGAAAGAGACACAAGGCTCTATAACAAGTTAACAACGGAACAACAGCCGCAAGTCCACTGGCTCTCTAGTGTCATATCTGGGCTGCATGGAAGCAAATTGGGTCAGAGATTGTGTGGTGGTGTGCTGCTATCAATGTTCCATTTTCTCCCCCTCTAAGGTCTTTGGCCCTAACCAGGCAATAACTAGACAGTAGACGCTAGTATTTTGAATTAACAGAGATGATGCATGGTACATGTCAGCCTGCACATGGTCTGTGAAAAGGCTGTTTAGGCATAAGAGATGCGTCCCTTCTAGGTAGTTGAAAAGAAAAGATGTGATGTGCAATTATGTAATTAGCCCTATTGCATATGGTGTGTGAATATATGGGTAAGAAAAAAAAAAGGTGCACAAACAGCAAATTACTGAGTGAAAATGGCAACACACACAGAGGCTAGAGGCTTTCACTAAAACAATTTCACTACAGTCACTCACAAGCTGATTGGTTTCTCTTTGGTATGCAAAAAAAATCACACCTGTGTGAGTGGTGCAACTCCGTGTGGGGGTTTCCGGGGGGGGGTTTCCTGGGTTCCGGTTCCGGCGTGCCACCCACGTCCGAAATGGTTGAGAAATGACAGAGTTACCGTGCAGCAGTCCCTCTACTGTACTGTACTGTCACTGTACTGTACTGGTACACCCGAAAGTATCATATATACAGTTAATATGTGCGTGCGTGTGTGTTTGTGTGTGCGTTAGGTTGCGCACAGGTGGTGAAAAACAACCATGTTGTTTTCGTGCTCATACCCAGTCAGCCAGCTACCCAGCCACCCACACACATAGCTCCGTAAGGGAGTGGTTGCACCACTCAAAAATGATGGCATTGATGATGACCCCTGTGTTATTGGCCCTCTTATTGGATTTCTTTGTAATTTCATGGCTGCCGCTTATCTACGTAAAGACAATAGTGCTCAGGTGAAGGACTGGTTCTACTTGAATGACCTGACCAGTTAGTGGGCTACTAATGGAGCCAGTGCCTGCCAAGTAGCGATTTTGAAATCCTGTCAATCCAGTTTTGGGAACTGGTAGAATGATCCAAATTTCTGTCCATCTTTGCTATGCCCCAGCTAATGGCTGACAATCCAGATATTCTATATGACCATTAGACATTTTGACATATTATTCGTTCTCTATACTCATCATGACATCTCTACAATCAAAAATGTATTTCCAGCCCAGGTATAATTTATATATAGTTGTATACTGTATACCGGTATATACATTTCTACCGGGAAATACCCCTTTGTTTACAAACATTCTGATCTTGTCTATTCCACTTTTTTTTTTGTCAGTGATGTTAAATAACATTGACATTTTCGTTTCAGGTGGATTGTAGATATGGAGGGAGCCTCCGGCACACTCTATGAAGGAGAGAAATTTCAGCTGCTTTTCAAATTTAGTAGTCGATATCCCTTCGATTCACCTCAGGTAAGCAGGAACAACAGTGAGTTTATACATCAACAATGGGTGGGTAGATGTGAGCGTTGGCTCGGCTGAAGGACATGCTCCAATGCAACGCAATGCATGTTGCTTAGTAACACTCCATTTTGTCTGAATGATGAGTGATAATATCCAGTTGATTGCAGGAAAAACATCTCAGTATTAAAGTATATGCGTCTAAGCGTCCTTGGGTTTCTTGAAAGGCGCTATATAAATCCAAGTTATTATTATTATGCTGTTGGGTAAGTCCAAAAGCATTACTTTTCAGGAGATGTAAAAAAAAAAAAAAAAAATGCCTGTGTTCCAATGGATCCAATGTTATTATTTAGTCACACGATCTTATAAATACTTTTCATTGGTTTACTATTTAAAAAAGCTCACAAAAATATTGTGAGCTGGTAGATCTGTTATTTTAACTAATCTTGCGTGATACTATTGTACGATGACGTAAGGTATTCATTTACAAGAAAACGTTAATATAGAGATACAAGATTTGTGCCCGGCGATATGGAAATGTACAGAATCTTTTGAGGCTAACCCTAAATTGCTGTATTTATCCTGAACATGGTTAATACTATTTTGCAGAAAAACTGATTGTGATGTGATTAACGACTGTGATAAGCAAGAATGTGTCTCCTAACTGGATTATTCCACATAAAACACATGGGTCAATCATTTCTGGCTCGGGCACATTGTAGCTACAGTAGGAAGCGATTCAGCATGGAGCTCTCACTGAGGACGTGTTTGAAGGGATTAGCTTAACTCAATTCAATTTAAATTAGCTTTATTGGCATGAGAAATCATAAGTTTACATGTGTCAAAATATAATAAAAACCGTTGGGGAAAGTATATCTCTCTCTCTCACTCTCACTCTCACTCTCACACACTCACTCATCGGGAGCAATTAGGGGTTCAGTGTCTTGCTCAAGGACACTTCGACAGTAACTCTGGGGGAGCCCGGATTCGAACTGGCAACCTTACGGTTACCATCGAGGCACTCTACCCCTGAGCCACCGCCGCCATTTAAAAAAGCTCAATCTCTCTCTCTAAATGGTAAATGGTGCATTTATATAGCGCCTTTATCCAAGGCGCTTTACAGAGATTGTGCATTACATTCACCCATTCACTTCACACACACATTCATACACCGATGGCAGCGGAAACCATGCAAGGCACCAACTAGCACATCGGGAGCAATTAGGGGTTCAGTGTCTTGCTCAAGGACACTTCGACAGTAACTCTGGGGGAGCCCGGGTTCGAACTGGCAACCTTACGGTTACCATCCAGGCACTCTACCCTTGAGCCACCGCCGCCTCTCTCTCTCTCTCTCTCTCTCTCAAGTGTGTTTAAAGGTAGCAGCCCACCAATCTTATTTACACATAAAAAATTATAAAAATTACAATTACAGCAAGCTACACGGCGGACACCTAGTGGTATACAGACAACTATACCACTATACCACAACTAACCCATTGGTTAGTTGTGGTATAGTGGTATAGTTGTCTGTATTTTGCACTTTGTATGTACTGTGAAAGATATCCACATCCAGGGCAGATGTTTATTCATTGTTGGAGAGACTCCATTTACATCTAGAAACATAGTGCCAGCATATTGGCCTGTGTAAAGGAGGAAGGTGTATATGATGCACATGTGTTCTACTTACTTATTTCTGTGCACAGCATTTCTTTGTTGTAAAAGGAGGACTGATGGTGATTTTTTTTAGAGGACAAGGTCAATTTTCCTTACCACAACAATTACTGATAAACATTGATTTGAAAGAAGCAACAGCAACATGCTATGCTGTTGAAACGAGGTCCATGTTAATACTTTCTTTCATTGTTGGAATCTCTGTCAACCTTTGGAAGCTCAGCGTATTTTAGAAGGCAGCTGTGTTCTGTTTGCGCTTTTTAATGAGGTGTGATGTGTTCTTAAAAGACCCCACTTCTGAATCACTCTCTCACACACACACACACACACACACACACACACACACACACACACACACACACACACACACACACACACACACACACACACACACACACAAATAAAAACATCATTCCACTTAAACCCAGTCGTCCATATCTCTAGTGCCCAGTGATATTGGCATCATCTTGTGATGTTCATGCTATACTGTTAACCATTAACCACTTTAAGCTCTGGTGGTTAAGTGTTGAGCATTGGATGTATTCTACTCCATCTCTCAACCCCACACCCCTTCAAATCGCTACACCTCTCTTTCTTTGGCTCCTCGTGATGGGAGGCCCTCACTCTCATGTTGGGGCCCTGTCGGGTGCAGCGTGCCTCTACTCATTGTTGCCCACCATTATTACCACTTAACTCTCCCCAACTCCCTCTTAACTCCCTGCATTCCGTCTCTCTCCGCATCACACCTTCCATATCTTCTCCCTTCGACCCCCTTTTTAATGACTTATGTCCATGTACCGTCTTTCTATTTCTATCTTTACTCTGCTGGTCTAGCCTCCCAATTCGTTATTACTCTCTCACCCTATAATGGCCCCTCTTTCTCCTAATCCCGCTGCGTCATGTTGCTGTAGAGGGCTAAGCCTGAGCTTATGCAGCAAGTCTCATTATTTTCTGCCATTAATGTGACTACTACTTGCTCTAACCCCTCTGTAAAAAAAACAAAAACCCTTCAAATTATAATAAATACTAGACAATTTGGACAATCCCATTGATCATCATTCCAGCCCATTTCAATCCTGTCCAGAGTTTTAAATTTAAATTATCTGTTTCTATTGTATACATTTTTGTTTGGCACTAGGAAGACTAGGCTATTGGGGATCCGAATAAAGAAAGTAAATAAAGATAGAAAGTTGAAGTACTCTGAAGGGAAAGAAGTTGCAACTGTGTTACTCTAGTCTACCTTTGAATCACTCTTTAAACCCATTTTCCTTCCTGCAGGTAATGTTCACAGGAGATAATGTACCGGTCCATCCCCATGTGTATAGCAATGGTCACATCTGTCTATCTATACTAACAGAAGATTGGTCGCCAGCACTCTCCGTGCAATCAGTTTGTCTTAGCATTATCAGCATGTTGTCCAGCTGCAAAGAGAAGGTAAGGAAATCGCTGTGACGTCTTGGTGGTTAACTAAACTGCTTCATTTTACTGTGTATATACTATTCCAGTGGTTCTCAAACCTTTTCATGTCAAGGACCCCCAAATTAATATGTATTTGGCTTCAGTATAAATATTTTTTTTAACAATATTTCACATTTGTCTAAATTGTTCGAAGTTTTTCTTAATCTAGCAGATCTACAACCTCACAACGCAATGCGATGTGAGCTTGTTGATTGTCTATTTTCAAATTGTCAATGAATATATATTGAGTTAAAATTAACAAATTTTGCCGGGGGGGGGGGGATCCTGCAACCCCCTCAAGGGGGCTTTGAGAACCACAAATGGTTAGCACTTGTTTCACTTGTTTCTATGGGTGGTACATGGAGGACATGTTCATGGAATGACTATTTCTTTTATTTATGCTTCTGCAGAGACGACCGCCCGATAACTCCTTTTATGTAAGAACATGTAACAAAAATCCAAAGAAGACAAAATGGTGGTATCATGGTAAGAATGAACGCTTTCTGTCTGAAGTTTGTCAAATAGAAATGAAAACTATGATTATGAAAGAAAAGGTTATCCGGGTTTGAAACTAATTGCACATAATGCAGTCTTAGAGCACTGTTTTTCTAATCTGGAGTACTATTATTTCTTTTCACAGATGATACATGCTAATGTAGAAACTTTGTAATAATCCTAGAAGAAAGAAGTCCTACTGACCTACATAAAGCACTTTTTAAATCATTCAGTCTTTGAACTCTGACCTTTGACTGGAAAAATGGACACCATGCTCTGGAGACTCTTGACTGCATTTCCCCGTGGGCAGTTGGATGCATGATTTAGCTGGTTGTAACATAGAAAACAAATTAAGGAACGTTTATATGCACCCAAGGAGGATTGCTTGGCAAAAAGGTAGTAATGCAGCAAGCAAGGTGGATTTGTAGTGAGATTATTATGGATTCTTGTTTTCAAAAAATATTCTCGTTATGTTTTTGTGTGTATGGGTGCATTTTAAGGTCCTTGTGTTGTGCAATAGCGATGACTGCATGCTTGGGCCTACAAAAGAAAAATCCAAATCTAAAAGTTTTATGGAAGGGATCTGACCATCGTAACCCCAAGAAAAGGTGTCCTTGTTTTCTTGAACTCATGTGCACTGTGAAAGTATCTATCTACAAAGGCACAACTATGATGGTATTCCCATTTGCAGCTGTAATGTAAGCAGCTCTCTGCTACTTTTCAGGTTAAAGGGTTTTAGTTTGTAACCATTTATCTAAAGTCAAAAATAAGAGAAAACATTTATCCACTTTATCTTTCAAACTGAGACCTGATTGTGGCTTTTCCTGCTGTAGGACAGAATGTTGACACTGGTAGGATTATGGCAGGATAATGGTAGTCTATGACGTTACATTGCTTTGTAACGATGGCCTGCAGCATAGCTAACCGGTCTGTTTTGTAAGCCTAGAAGATGTAGGGCAATATCACTTCCTTGTAATGAATGTCTGCAAAAACATTGTCACGTGATCCATTTTTGTTTGTATGATACTCCTCCCCCCCCCCCCCCCCCCCTTTTTCTTTTTTAAGATTATTGCGTTTATCGTATAAAATGTTTTGATTTTAAATGTTGAGTTTTTATACTTTTCAGTTTTTAAGATAGCTGATTCTTTGAGATGGGGGAGTCTGCGATGGACCCGGTATGTTTGAATTGTTTATTTATGTTTATTTAATTTAAAAATCTATTATAATCTCCAGAATTCTAATGTTGGTGAATGGTGAAAAGATAATATAATCTTAAAGGTAAGGCTTTCGTGGTTCCCCCTGGTCAGAGTTTTGGCTCAGGTACTTTTTTCAATAAAGAGATCACCTCTAAAAAGATTACTATCAGATATTTTGAATTTAACTATATTTTCACCAAAAGAGACTGTCTGACAACTATTGTGTATATAAGTCTTTGTTGGATGATGTGACGGAAATTAACATTGGGTGAATTTACTTTATAGCAGAATGACTATAGGAGTGCTTTATGACTTTGAAAGTTTGTCAGCATCTTTTGCTAAGTAAGATATGTACAGTCAAGTGAGTCAACAACCCAATTGTTGGTCAAAAGGTTTAGTAGTTTTACAGTGGGGATGCATGCAGTTTAAACCTTGCTCATTTCATATTGGCAACACATGGCAACAACCACGTGTCTATCAATGCTTTGTAATGAGTTTTATGAAACCTTTTTATTTAATTTACAACCTTCACTTGTTGGAGGCCGTGTGGCTTTGTCATTTCAGACAATAATCACTCCATTCCTATAGAAATACTTTTTGTTTTGTCGCCATCCATTTGGGAATACTTGAATTTTCCATCCTGGGTTATTTGTATTTGCTTTTATGTCCATGGGTCTAGTCGAGTTTATCTTGAATGAGTCTTGAGTGAATGTGAAAATATACTGTAGAGGAGATTACCACAGCACACTGCTATCTAAAACTCTTGATTACATAAAGACGACAGACATATATTTAACCAATGATTTTTGTATTTGCTTCACTGTATACTATGCTGTTGCCGTGAAGTGAGAAAGGGCAGGATTGAAATGTGTAAATACAGACACAATGGCATTAGAGCAGGGACAGGAGAGCCTTCACCAATGGACAGTAGATCAGAGTGAATATATGACAAGATTCTGGATGTCTCGTTTTGTTTTTCTTCATTTTTACTTTTTCTTTCATTGTAGTTTGAATTCTTAGCTTGAATTTTGTGAGTGATCATCACTAATGGGGGTGTGCTGTTATTTATATTGGAAAATTTGTTTCTGGGATGTTCAAGCTCCATGTTCTAGGTGCCTGTTCATTTTCATAATCAATAAAAGTAAAGATTCACTTTTAATTCAACTTGGGCTTATTGTGTTTGTAAAATTACACACTGTATATATTTCTTCTCTGACTACACATCTCTGTGGAAATTGGCTGATGCATTTTTGCTGAATGTTCGCCGTTGTGATTGATATGACCAGAATAGGGATGCTAGGGTTCAGGTGGTTAACTGAACTAACACAAGTTATGTATTGCTTGCTGATGCATTTACAAAACTGAACTGAACTGCTGAGTTGGCCATTTCAAGTCGGAAGCTTTGGCTCTTCTGAGTCGTTGCATTATTTAAACTTATTTAATCCAGAAGGTCAATCTCATTTAGGTGACTAAAGATCTGATTACTGTGGTGACAATCTTGTGGTGTTATAAGCCATGTTCAACTAAGGATTGACACATTTGACAGTCCCAAAACTAGTCACACTCACCCTATATAGAAACCTGTAAAGAGCTGGGTATGTGCATGCAAGAGAGGCAAAGTGAGTTTAATGTTGTTAAACGTTGTTTAATGAAAAATAATAAGGCCACAAATGGGCCTCCATAAGATTTGTATTCAAATATTACAAAAAAACATTACAAAGGTGAGCCGCATACTCTTGACCCTTTAGTCAGTTTGTCAGCCCATGTTCTTGTTCAGATGGAGTGGAAGGAGGATTGTTCAGACGGAGCCCAGTCTGAAGAAGCGCATTATCTCGAAACATCACTCATGATTGAAAAATAAAGAAACTGTCTAGGGAGCCATAACAGTATGCACACAAGTTGTGAGCTTGTAGATCAGCTATTAGGGTTAAAGTGTTTAAACTGATTTTAATGCTTATATTACATTTGCTGGGGACCCCTTGGAACCCCCTCAAGGACCCCTGACGGTCACCAAACCCCACTTTGAGAACCACTGTGAGCACACCTAAATAAAATGTTTATATTTATACCATGCATATAATGACTTATCCGGTACAGTATTACTTTGGTTTATTTTGTTCTTGCTCAAGGAAAGGTGATATTGATTCATTGGGGCCCACATAACAGTATCAATGTCATAATCAATATAGTAAGTAAGTATATCTTTTCATAGGGCCCAGAATTGCTGGCTATGACCCTGGCATAAATATCCAAAATTCTGTTGGCACTGGCCAGTCATAATGGGCGTACCACTGAAGAGTGACGTTAGCATGCAGAAACTTCCAGGAAACATTTATTTTTGTGATCCTAATGCAAGCCAATTCTATAGAAAGATATAACCCGGTCATAATTTGTATAAACAATTTTGATTTCCACTGATATGCTGCAGAAGTAATGAGTGAAATTGTAACAATCGATTCATCATCACTTCATGGCTTGAAAAAAATATTCTTAGAAATGGCATCACAAGACACTTCAGAGTGGATTTATGGCGCCTCCTATTGGTCCATCAGTAGCTATAACAGTATCATGGGTGGAGAGGGGGCAGTTAGTAATAACTGAATTGCTCATTTCATTTATAAGTGAAACATAAGTAACATGATTAATTTAGTGAGCTACAATGTCACGATGACTATTGGTTTTATGTCATGGTGAACAGGATGGACAGTACACAGGACAGGATGATTGATGACATGATCTATAATCTGCCTGATTTCAGCATCACTGAGAAAAAAACTGAGTGTGAGAGCCATTCTTCCAGACTGGAAGAGTTCCAGTGCTGCAAAAAAGAAGAGAAGAATAACAAGCTGTGCGTAAAAAATGTCACAGCATCCACAGAATTGCTATGCAATGTGGAGACAAACGGACAAGGTTTGTTTTGTTTTTTAATTCTGATGTATGTGTGGCCCTCCCTGACAGGAAGCAAAGCAAGAAGACTGAACCATTCTGCTCATGTCGGCGGGTTACGCTGGTTTTTATACCAACACTCACACTTCAGGTGAACGCCAATTCAACGCACGACGAAGCAACGTCATGTACGACGAAGTACGTGACACCGACAAGAAAATAAATGCTTATTAACGAAGGCAGTGCGATTATTAACACTTCCCAATTAAACGGGACACTTTTGATGTACGTAACCCACAGCTATAATGTTGGTCTGTTCCTACTTCCATCCAGTTCTCTTTAGTGTTTGCCAATGTTGGAGGTGTAACTGGGGTCTGGCCCTGGACAAAAGGTAAAATTATACCTAGAAATATTTGTCCCTGTTGTGTCGTCGGCTTATAGACTAGCGTGCACTCTGTCGCGTATGTCGTGGCGGTGCACGGAAAGCCCCCCGGACCGCTGGTGAACCGAGACGTTGTGGAGAGATGCAAGCCAGCCAGGGGGGTTCGCTGCTCAGGCCGGTCGGTCAGCCATGATGTTGAGTGTTAACCGGGGGGATAGATGTGGCGGCGAGAATAGTTCATATTCATTTGTTATCAAGATAGCGGGACTGTCATGGGCTGTGACAGTGACAGACCGTGTGCGTGCGTGACCCGCCGCTTGCTTGTCGTGATTTTGGAAGCTGACATTTGCAGCAAAGGGAAAGGAATGGATGATGACGTTAGCTAGTTTGCTAACGGTTATGTAGCTGCCTGGATGCTAAAGCTGTGTGCAGCCGTAGCAGCAGCAACGGCACTGTAGGTTCACTTAAAATGGTCTGCTTCCCTGTAGCCAAAATGTCAATGATCAGATCTGGCTTCATATCGCATCCATAATTGAAGGGAATCGACCATCATCAGGCCAGCAGGGTCGATATACGTTCGGCTGGCCGTGCAGCACTGTACTTTACATTCAGCTGCCTGTCTGTATAAAGGTATAGGAGCCTTGAGGCTTTACAAGGTTTCTGACCTGGACCTCCTCAGGTGCACTGACTGCATGCATGGTGATGATGCATGCATGGTTATTATGCAGCCTGACAAATGCCACACTAACTACGTTTGGGTGTCAGTGACAGTTAGCCCTACAAGCAGAACCCAATGCTACTGAAGTTTCTGACATTTTTTAGACTACGCAAAGCGACATCCAAATTTCAGAAAAGCTTTACGGAGGGTTCCGAGAGGGGCTAAGTGACAGTGTTAATGTCATACTGCATGCACTTATGGTAAATATTAAATAAACATGCTCTCTATCTGTCTCTATATTCTTTGTGCATGATCCTTCTGAGGTCCATGGGAACCACAGGAGCTCCCTTTCTCTCTGATATTGGTTACTTACACCTGGTTACATTACAGGAGGAAGCCTATGATGTGTTCGCCTGTATAATATGGATTCTGGTGGCTGAAGTGTTATTGTATTTAATATACAAAATGCCTTTGAGTATTACTAGTATTTCAGTATGCATTTCTTTTATAGGCATGACTCTTACAGTAAACCTGTGCAAACCTTGGATCTCACCTTACCTAGAAAATAACTCCAGGTCAAATGTTCATAAAATAAACAAAACAAATGAATAAACATGCCTTTAAAAGTAATGTTCAGCTGCAGTGCAACATACTGCCAAGTGCCACCTATTCAGTACATTGAATTCATATTGGTGAAATAACCAATGGGCCATTTCAGAAATTATCAAAAAATATTACAAGAATGTTTTCATTCTTGTAAACATTTATTTTGAATGAAAATAAACTAGGAAGGAGTCTCAGTAAGCCTGTGTTGTGTTCTTTTTACCCACACAGTGAGTAAGTGACCTTAGCAACAGTAAGATGAGGAAAGCTCCTTGATACTGTCTACTCTAAAGGTTCATTGTCTGGGTGCCAAAACTGCCAGTGGATCAGTATGTGAACTTCTTGGTTTGGATTGTGTTTTTCATGCCAGTTTTTGGTGGAGATTGGAGATGGAGATTTCTCGTTTTTTCTTTTACACAGTTAATCACTTGTTTTCTATTGACAGGGGCCATTTTTTCGTAAAGCCCTCAGTTAACATTTACTTGAGCATTCAGGATGTTGACTAGTCTGTTTGTTTCATTAGCCACCTATTTTATTTATTCACTTTCCATTGCAATTTGTCACTTTTAAGGAGTTCTCGTGAGAGTAGTTTACTAGTCTATGTGTCACTCACCACTTCTCTTATTTTTTGTGATAATTAGATACACAATTTAGATTGTTAGACTTGTTGCTAACAAGCTATAGCAAATGTGATTGTTCTCTCTGCTTCCAGGAATAGAGCATGGCTCAAGTGAAAGTGCAGACCTCAGCACCCCTGGCTGGTCCTGGCCTCTCCCCCGGAGTGGCCCCCACGGCCATGGCCAGTCCAGGATCCCTGGGTCTGCAGCCCTCTGTCAATGGCACAGGCCCGGCCCCCACGCCCGGCTGCCCTGCTCCTTCAGTCGGATATGGGGACGCCCCTGTGTCTGCCTCCCCACCAGGTACACTGCCACACATCAATGCAATACATGGAGTCCACTCAGGTAGTAGATCCGCACAACTCTGAGAGAGTATAAATGGAACCATTTGTCACACCCCTAAGGATCCCTGAGAGTCCTGGACCAGAACCACTGCAATACATAGAGACCAGGTAGACTGTCAGTTCAGTAGACCATATCAATATACTACATAGAGAGACCAGGTAGACTGTCAGTTCAGTAGACCATATCAATATACTACATAGAGAGACCAGGTAGACTGTCAGTTCAGTAGACCATATCAATATACTACATAGAGAGACCAGGTAGACTGTCAGTTCAGTAGACCATATCATTCAATATACTACATAGAGAGACCAGGTAGACTGCTTGCAGGTATGACAACATTATGATAAAACAGACAGGCATTCAGGCAATACAAAGATGACAAGGCTATATGTGCCTACAACAAAGTGAAATAAAAGATCAACATTTAAACGGAGACAATCAGGGATTATTAGTCCATAGCAGAGTATCTCACAAGTTCTGTTTTGTGTTCTTTTTTCAGGCCCACCCCAGGAGAACATGGCAAACCCTAAAGAGAAAACTCCCATGTGTTTGGTGAATGAGTTAGCCCGTTTCAATAGGATCCAACCACAGTACAAGCTCCTCAATGAGAGAGGACCTGCACATGCTAAGGTGTGAAGCCTGGAAATTATACTTGTATATGTTTTAACTGCAGCAGTTCACCCAACAAATAAAAACTATATTGTCCTCTTATCTGGAATGGTATGAAGCCATCCAGATAATTTTGGAGGGACTTGCAGAGGACCTACCTACCTTTCCAACACAAAATAAAAATCGCAACAAAAACACAAACGTTACCTAACTACATTAGACTAAACAACTAACATAAATATAAAGTGTAGCTCCTGTCACACCAGGACAAATGCAGTGTCTCACAAGACTATATCAAAGTGTCTTTAAACAAACAACATACAAATGAATCAATAACTCAAAATATCTGCCAGAATGCGCATCCAGACAATGCTACCATCGACCACAGGTGACGGTTCTTATATAGTCAACCCTGCACTCTGAGATTGTTGATCTGGGCAGCAAAACGGTAATCACCAGAGGTGACATTCTGGTTCAGGATGGCCTGGCAGTCAGATGACAGAAAGCACCTGTCCTTTGTATTGTGTTGTTAAATGTGTGACAACATTTGGGGGCAGATCAGTTCATGATTTGGCATGAATTGCATGAACTCAGCCGTCTGGCCTCACAGAGATTCTGTAGTAAAAATAGGCCTACGTACTTACTGAATCCAAAAAGCTGTAATCCACAATTTATTCTTGTGAATAAAATGTTATTTAGACCAATCTCTCAGTGTGTGTTATTACAACACAACTAACCAACTGCGGTATATGTAGTTGACCTTACTGCTCTTCTGTTGAGACAAATAGATCCTGTCATCAGGTTGTCAACTGGTTGAGAAGAGGTATTGCATGAAGGTCAAAAAGTATTTTATCTTCTACCCAAATGGGGAAACTTTATTAATAGATGATTTAATGTGTTGCTATGGCAAGCAGACAATTATTCTTATTAACTCTAAGCGTTATCCAAAAGACAATTAGAATTGGCGATTAGAAAAACACATGCTTTGAAGTTGGCCTTTTTATGCAATACTTGTCATCTTGATTATCTTCTTATTTTATTTTATTATTCTATCAATTACTTTTTTGATGAATAACAAATCAACAAATCTATGTGAAACTATTTTCATTTTATAATTGACTACATTGATTAGTCTGATTAGAGAAAGATCTTTTTTAAATAGATCTTTTATTGAAGTCAATAATCAGTTATTCATTATAATCAATTGCATAGATTGGTTTGATACTTTGATTAACCCCTATATCATTAAATTATATAGGGGTTATGTGGTTACCATTAATTTCGACAACCACACTAGTCAAATGGCTTGCAGGCGGCCTGAGTAGTAACGTCTCTCTGCCTGCGGGTGTCACTGTTGCAGATCTTCACAGTGCAGTTGTCTCTTGGGGAGCAGGTGTGGGAGGCAGAGGGCACCAGCATCAAAAAGGCCCAGCACACCACGGCCTCCAAAGCTCTGGAAGAGAGTGTCCTCCCCAGACCAGCACCACGCTCCCCCAGAGTGGACATCAACAGCAATCCAGGTACCTAAACCAGTAAACACCACCAACCATTGCAGTGATGTTTTTGACAGCAAGTTTTTGTCATACTCTTGAATAGCTCCATACAGTATATGCAGGTCTAGGTGATGATCCAGTCTTCTCCATGTATGGCTATCCAGGGTTTGATGAGGTCAGTGTCGTGATCTTCATATATGGAGACGGCCATATATTAACCATATCATATTTATTGATCTGCTGTCGTAGCAGCAGCCAGCAGGTGTTCACTGTTTGAGTCAGATGATCAAAGGTGAATGAACTAATGGTTACCTTCCTTTAATTAGGAAGGTAATTAGGAAGGTAAAATAAAATGCATGCTCATCTGAACACTTAACAAAGCAGCCTTTGGGCTGCTTTTGAGATTATCAAGTGGGCCTTGATCCTACTGCATAGTCCCTGTTAGTTATTGTCAAAGTTTTTTGTTTCGTAGTACCCCTCCACCGAATGTTACTTTCTGTTCCAAATTTTCTTTGCAAACTGCGCACAGGATTGTGGTTATAAATTGAGCGGCATGCCATATCACCGGCTACATTGAGCGGCATGCCATATCACCGGCTACATTGGCAGCCAGACGGACTAGCAGGTTGATTCTGAAAACAGCCTTTTGTTTTAGTGCCCCAACCACATGGAATGACCTACAGCTTAAATTAAAGATCTGTTCTCCCATAACATAAGTTTTCTCGTACGTCTGCAATCTTTGATTGCAGACTTACCCCATCAAGTGTCTGCAACTGCAATGTGTGCTACATCACGCGATGAGGAAATGTTGCTGTTCTGTTTTTGTTTATTGCTTTGAAATGTTGTATGATGTTGTATCTCGACGACACTGCAAATGAGGGTAATACATTTAGAGAATAAATAAAATGAAAAATGTCAAAGTTGCCGTGTCATTAGGGGTACATTACTTTGAGCCAAATAGCATTTTAAGAGGAGGATAAAATGTTAACGTTCAAAATGATGTTATTTGTCAAACATGCTCTATGATGGTGCCTCTTGAATCAATGCACTACAGGTGGTCGTAGGAAAACATTAAACAGCTGAGAAATGTGCTGGAGGGGGCTTTAATATAATGACTGTCCTATGAGGATGGCATTGCTTGTTTGGATAGAGATATAGTTGCTGCTATTTTCTAATTCACATAGATTGGAGTGAAGCTGATAGGGAAATCTCTGTTTCAATATTTTTATTAAACAGAAAAAGACATGAACTTATGACACGTGACTTAACCAATTCTGGGCGGGAACCACGTTCTGTAACAGTTTTCTTTCCCTCTATTAAACACTTGAAGGTTCTCAGAAGGCTTAGATCAAGATCTATAAAACATTCATAAGATCAACCATAATCCCAAATGGGTTGACACTACAATAACAGGACATAAAACCAAAAACCAAAAATATATGCAAATCATAAAATACATATGCCAAAGGGGCATAAGGACAGAAAGTATATACAAATCATAAGTACCTATTCACAGTTTCACACCAAATTGGTGTGAATTAGACATCACAATATACTGTAACTGCCACCATCATCTCTTAAATCTGACCCCTACCTCCCCATTGATATGTCATCTAACTGGCCTCCTCGGTCACTCCAATACACATAACATTTGACCACTCATCCTCTATATGAGGCGCCAATGGTAGCCATGCTTCGACAAATACGGCCAGGTTGCCCCGTAGGACACATGAGAGCCTCTCCAATGGCATGTTTTTTCAAACCATAGAATAACACTAGATTTTTTAAATCTCTGAACAAGTTAGCATAATCAACCTTGCCTCGACTGTCTACTGCTGCCTGTGCCAGTGTGATAGTAAAGGTAAATGGTAAATGGTGCATTTATATAGCGCCTTTATCCAAGGCGCTTTACAGAGATTGTGCATTACATTCACCCATGCACACACACATTCATACACCGATGGCAGCGGAAACCATGCAAGGCACCAACTAGCACATCGGGAGCAATTAGGGGTTCAGTGTCTTGCTCAAGGACACTTCGACAGTAACTCTGGGGGAGCCCGGGTTCGAACTGGCAACCTTACGGTTACCATCCAGGCACTCTACCCCTGAGCCACCGCCGCCCCTAGGGCCTGGTAGCCAGAGTTTAATGTGATTTAGACGACAGCCCTATGATAACGTACACAACATCAAAGGAGCTGCTGGGTAAGCAGGACAAGCTGTCAGGCACAGTCAAGTAGCTGGGGGAATTTGAGCAGTGTTCGTCTAGGAGAATATCTCTTTACATGGCAGCAATTGTTATGCTATGCAGTTCAGCTTGACAAGTTAATTGCTACACTGATATTGTGCTGTGCAGCTTCCACTATTTACATTGGAGTGTATTCGCTGGAGTTTGGAACAGCTGCAAAATAAATGCCTGCTGTTTATTAAAGTTTGGCAGCTGTTAGATTTATTACTTTTATTTACTAAACGTTTTGGGACTCGGGAGTAACATTTGCATCTTTGTTTCCAAGTACCCATATACTTAATGCTTGCAAGCATTTCTTTTGTAGCCTTGACAGAAAATAGTTGATATTATTATTATGAATTCACTAATAGTCTGGTATCTGGCTTTAGTCCATATTAGCTAAATTTCATATTGCTGTAAGAAATATTATTTAGCTCTGTATATATATTTGGAGTCCTGTATGATTTAGTGACGGCGATAATGTGGTATTGTGCGGATAATGTACATACATACAGTATAACAGATATATAACCTCACAACGCAACACATTGTGAGCTTGTAGATCTTATCTATTTTAGCTATTTCTGAATATTTTTAAAGGGGATGTAATGAGTAATTAGAAACGGGGAACGACAAAACGTATTCCATGTTATCATATCCAAAATCCCAGATGATATATCTAGTCCTATTTCACAATATTGATATTATATTGTCCAACCCAAATGTTGTGAAATATAGACGGTACTAGGGATGCACTGATTATCGACCACCATATATCGGTATCGGCAGTTATTTGCCGTGTTGGCACTATTTGCATATCTGCAGATAAGTTGACATTCACCAATGGCAGTAGCCGATGTTTATCTGTTGCTGTCATGCATCAATATATTGCTTGTGTGTTGGTTATTTGCAACCTACCAAGCTGCAGATTATTTTTATAAAGATGTACCGGCACAAAAAGGGGAATGAATAACAACAAAAACAAAATACCGTGAGCAAATATCGGGTGTCAGCCAAATTGGTATTTTATTGGCCCAGAATTTCCTTTTCGGTGCATCCCCAATGGATAGCTTGTAGAGCTACTATTTCATATACATTTGTGACCGTTTCACAACAGATTAATTTATACACATGAATGGAAACGATTCTGACAATTATGCCAGAAGATATTTGTGACCACCACACATAATTGTGACCACTGCAATTATGTAATAATTGTGACAGGCCTCGCACTTAATCTCTGAATCTCCTCTGTGTGCACGCAGGCAGCATAACCCCCACGGTAGAGCTGAATGGTCTGGCCATGAAGAGAGGGGAGCCAGCCATCTACAGGCCCTTGGACCCCAAGCCCGTGCCCAACTACAGAGCCAACTATAACTTCCGAGGGATGTTCAACCAAAGGTGAGGTGCCTAGTTCTTTAGTACATCTTGAATGTGGCTAGTTGCTTGAATAGCTACAGTGAGGTATTTGTAACATTATGGCATGGTCCGAGCTGAGGTCAAATTGGGACCGATTAATTTTGACATTCTGCTTCTTTTCTTTTTGAGGGGCCCTAGCCCCTCCTATGCCCAGCTTTTGGTGTCTGTGTAAACACAAACAGAAAACGGAAGACACAAATTGTGATTGGCCGGAATGACATTTGCGATAATTTGATTTGTTGAGCAAGGAATGTGATGTATGTGTGTTTCGATTCAATACTTCAGCACTAACTACAAAAGTTTTGACAGTTGACAATTGGATTATATGGGTTTATTATGGGTGTAAGGAGCTCATCTTTGAAGCTTCAAGAGGCCTATATATTGTTTTGAACAGTTTTGAACATTTTGAAATATCTCTTTCATTACGGGAGAGGATATCTCCTTTTTTATGAGTCCATAACTCCCAACTCATGTTCTAATATTGGACTCCATAAATGTGAATTTCATCAAAGTCTGAATGAACAGAGGATGAACATCCTCTGTCCATTCAAGACTTTGATGTAATTCACGATCTCTGTCCTGTATTCATGCACATGTCATTGTCTTTTGATGCTTTAATGGCGGCAGTGGTCTCTTTGATCCCACTGACCCAGATGTCCTGTCTGTGCGTGTCAGACGTGTGTGCGCCCCCCCCCCCCCCCGGCCCCTCCATATGTTTGCTAAACAAATGAATGTGGTGCCCTCGCAGGGTCCCATCGCGCTCCATCTCTGTCGACTGGCCCCCCACCCTCCACACACCCCTTTCCTGCATTGCCAGAACCACCCAGCTATTTCCAAAACGCCATAAAAACGCCACACAGTTCCGATTAATGATCCCCTCTACCCCTGGTGAAGGAATGTGCAGAGATGATGGCGCCCTTTGCTTTATTTATGCTAGACCATGTGCTGACACACACACACACACACACACACACACACACACACACACACACACACACACACACACATCCAGGTACACCTTGCATGGTGGGAGGTCATTTTAATAGGCTGTAGAGGAGAGATCCATCACAAAGACAAAAACAGGTGTGAATTTATCCTTACCACTGTATGTGAGGTATGACCCTCTATATATACATATTGTGCAGTAGTATTTTATAGTTACACACTAGTAGTGTAAATATTTTTATATTTCATAGTATAAGAGAGGTAAGGTGTGAAAACGAATCGAGGCTGTCTGTCTGAAGTTGGACTGGCTGTCTGAAGTTCGCCCAGTCTCCCCTATCAGTCCTGGGGACATGATAAACTGCATGCTGTGATTTGTTTTTTCCTGGTTAGTTTCATTAAATGCCCTCCAGGTGGCAGTATATCCTCATTTCTTTCATAATTACAGCTTCATAGAAGTGCTTGTGTAAGGTGAGTGAGCACCCATTTTGTAACAAGCAAGTTATGAATGTGGTGAATTTTTATATGCAGGTGCTAGTGGCTTTTTGTCTCCACCAGGCCGAAGGCATGTGGGGAGAGTATGTTTTGCACTCCGTCCGTCCGTCCGTCCGTCCGTCCGTCCGTGTGTCCGTGTGTCCGTGAACAGCTAATCTCGGCCACCGTTAACCCGGTCGATGCCATATTTTGCACACACACTCCCTGGATGCCAACGATGAACCTCTGCCCCAAACTTTCCAGAACGGCCTGTTATAGCGCCACCAGGAGGCCGCTTTGTGCAAAACAAGTTTTTGCACAGTACACCTACAGATTTTGTCCAAACATCACGCAAATTGGTACACAGTCTCTCTAGAGCCATTCAACGAAACGGGTCTTTCAGATTTATCAGACTCCATCCTGATTGGTTAAGATTGGCTTCCAAAGTTCACAGGAGTGCTCAGTTTCAAACAAAATGCTGCAAATCATGAACACATCGCGTGATTTCCGTGAAATTGTGCACCCACATTCCCACTAGGCCGAGGACCAAATGCCACATGAACAATTACAACTCAGCCTCAAGGTGGCGCTATAACTGGCCGAAAAGTGTTTTTACCTCTAACTGCACGGATCTGTGGATAACCTGGTGGAGACCTGTGCCCGGAAGGGCACTTTTTCTAGTTTTTACTGCAGTACACTTTGTAGCAAATTTGAGGCCAAAGACACACTGAAAAATATCAGCAGAAAATGTGAGGGTCATGAAAGTGAAATGATGTTCTGATAAAAATTATCATGCTGTGACTGGTGCGTGCGTGTGTGTTTGTGTGTGTGAGAGAGAGAGAGAGAGACCGAGTGAGTTCAATCACATTGCAGCTGTGTCTTGTTTCCGGGTAGGTGAGCTTTGTTAGCAGACAGCACCAGCATCTGGCTTGCATCTTCCCCACTATTTGATCCATGCAAAGAACAAACATACGATGAGAGACAAACGCCCTTTGACGAGAAAAGAGCAAAATCTGTTTTCCCAGTCCGGTTCTGTCCGTCAATGTCACCTGTCACGTCGATGAGCGCCTCTACGCGGCTGACAGGCAGCAGCACGCCCCACTTGGTCCATACTGTTTGCTTACATCACTTTGGTGCAGAGGCTTATATCACCTTAAGTTGGGACTGAAGACAAAAAGACAGAAAGGGAGGGAGAAAAGCAAAGACAGCCAGAGAGAGAGAGAGAAAGAGAGAGAGCTGTGCCAGAAACGCAGCAGAGCCATAGACGGACTTGCTTATATCATCCCAAGGTTACTGGCGTTTTCGCAAGGTCCCCCGTCGTTCACTCTCAACGAGCCCTGCTTAAATGAAAAGGGAGACCCTGCTGGATCACAGTCTCTTCTCTTTGATGACCTTCCATGGCCAGGGAGTGACGGGCCACATGCACAATCGCTCTCCTTAATGGTGCTGGAGGGAAGCGAAAGGTGTCCATATGCCCGTGTCCTCATCTGTTATGATGTACAAGAGTGATCTGGAGTCATGTTGATGGAGGATGTTATCATTAAAAGGCCGGCCCTGCCCTGATTCATCAGCCCCCTAATCACCGCCAAGAACAGTATTGATTGATTCAGAAAGCGCTCTGATGGAGGAATATGGCAATAATATGAAACATTCATTCATCAGCGTCTTCATGAATCTTATTTATGGTGAAAGGCCCTGTGCATAAATTCTTACCAGCCAAGTCCTGTCCACCCCCCCCCCCCCACCTGCTTTTATTCAGCGGTTCATTTGTACGATCGCTCGATCACTCCATTCGCCTGCCCTCAACTCTCGTTGATTCTCCGAGCGAGGGACAGATCGCATTATCAAGATGTAAAAAATGTGGTTACATCAGCCCCCGTCGGAGTAGTGGAGCGCTGACTCCTGTGTTGTCATTGGAGCACCTGATTCCGGCGGTGACTCATTTCAAACTTCTCCACGCCGTCCACAGCAGCACTCCCAGTATTCCCTGCTGTTCCTATCTCGGGGATGGGGGCTGCATCCTGCACTCTGTCAGATTTGTATAGACCCCTTCCCTGTTGGAGCGCTGTGCCACCTCCACGCAGCACCTCATTTGTGTATGACAGTAACATTATGCATGGCAACAGGAATAACAGCAGGCTGAGTGACTTGGGGGTGGGGGGTGGGGGATGGGGGGGGGGGGGTGCTCCGCCGTGTGACATTTCCTCCTGTGATGATGGTGTGATATAGGCCGGCCGTGGGTAGTCCCACCGTCCCATTACGAAACAAAGGAAGACAGGCCCAGGGTTCCTCTCCACCCAAAACGGCGTGCCGGAGAGGGCCGGCCTGGAAACGTGCGTCACTGTACAGCCCACGGTACAGACAACATCAGTATGTCGATACGGCTCATCTGTTTACGTTGTGACAAAGACAGCAGTTGCGGGGGCGGTGGGATGTTGGATCGTCACATGGGTCCATCTTCTCAATGGTTACTCTTTATCAACCCATCAATTGAATGTTTGTTTAACGTTCCACATGTGTTCCAGATTGTGGCTAGTGTTGTTTTAAGACAAATCATGGATGCACAGGCTAATAAAACAAACTCTTTTGTTATTCTGTGTATGACTGAGTGTTGAAGCCATATTTACTCAGATCTGGGGCTATAATTCAGCACAGTTCATTCTCCCATGTGACCATGATATCAAGAGCATCATGTTTTCCTAATCCAAAGACAAATATAAAGTATCCTTTTGTCACATTGACTGGCATTTGATTTGAATTACGGCAAGTAGAGTCATTTCAGCATCATACATTTTTAACAGGGTCTCAGGAGGGTTCATGTACACAAGTCTGTAGCATTTTCTGCACACCCATCCTGCACCCAACACAGCGCCTAGTATACTCACAAACAAATAGGCTGGTAAACGAGGCTAATCCACAGTTCAACCATGTGGATCCAGGTGTTGTGTGGATCCCCATGAAAATACCTTTTAAATGTAGTATAGGTACAACCAATTTTAGCAAAACATGCTTGTGCAAACATCCATGGAGAATCAATGACATTTATTTAAGGTGTGTATGAACCTTAAATCAATATATAATGTTTAGAGAAAGCATATATTTTAATAACGGAGAAGAGCATGTTTGCATGACTGTATAAAGATGAGAACCCACACACAGTGTACACTGTCCTCTACTACACAGTACATTTCGAAATTTCCCGGCTAGCAGTTCATGAGCACATGTCAATATTCAATGTTTTCTCTCATCTCTACCTTTTATAGAGGTGTTAGGTATCCACTAAATTTCTCTTTACACGCACACTTTCTTTCTCTTTCCATCTGTCTTTTCTCAAGTTTATTTTTTCATATTCCTTTCGCCTGTGGGGCTCAAGAATCTCATATAGCTTTAATTTGGAGCACTGTATGCTCCTTTTGTCCACTTAGCATTCTACGGATATGATATCTCCATCCCATGTTCACCACTGCCCAGACCAAAGGGGACTGACTGCCAAAGCTCACAATTTTAATGGAGACTGCAGTTCACAGGAAGAATATTTTATTGCACTTTCCTTTTTTATTTCATCACAGATCAGTGAATCAGATGCATTCACTCAGATAAATTGCAACGGCACCAGGCCAAGAATATAGAGCTATATCTGTCCAAATTTGAACAAATGGGTGTAAACTCATAAAGTAATGTTTTATTGACTGGAGGGGGAAAGGGGGGGCATGCAGGAATGGAACACTGGTCCAGCATAAACACACGCTTTGGACGGTGTGCAAAAGTGAGGGGTACTCAATGACACCAGAACACTATCACTCTCCTCTCTTTCCAACGCTAGCAGCAGTGAGGTCCATTACATCAAATGAAAGCTCCTTCCTTTATCCTGTGCCATGTATGTCAGGGTCAGTCGCAGATAAGGGGCTTCAGTGAAAAGAACCCCCCCCCCCCCCTCAGTCTAGAGGGATAAACTGCCTTATCTTTTAATTCAGTCAGAGTTACTGATACACAGCAGTGTCGCAGATCAAACTTTTACTGGAATAGTTGGATTCGGTGGAATAACCCTGATTTTCTGTTTCAGTTTTACTCCGGGGAATTTTTCTTGGGGATCTTCACCCCCCCTACACGGCATTTACGGCTAAGCGATAAATGTCTGACAAGAGAATAGGCCTGACATTTCTTAGAAAGGTAGGGCAACGGATAAGGGATGACTTCAGATATTTACATACTAGTAGTCAGCATTATCAAGAAAACTTTATCACTTGGTTTAAAAATGTTTTAATGAGACGGATGAAAGAGCAGCTGTCCTGTTATGAAGACAAGAGCTAGTTGTACGTACATACTGTCGGTAAAATATCTCCCTATGAATGTACATTGTAAATGTCTAGCTTTCAAAACCAGTTATATTTGCAATGCTCTTTAAACCGCTCTCTCTGCTGTTGACCGTGACATTAAATATTGGTGATAAAAGTATCCATGTATTTGTGTATACAGTTGGGTTAGTTTACCAGGGTGGAGTTCTTCAGCTCCTGACATCACAAAACCGCTCAACCGCATGATTATTGAATGTTGGGGGCAAGCCATTTAGTGTAGCTCGCCCCATCTATAAAGAATTTGCATATTTATTGTATATGAAATTATAATATATTGGTGGGGTAAAGTAGACCCTTCAAGCAGTTACCATTACTTTTAGAGTGTGCCGCCTGAGCTGTGTGTATGCAAGGTCACTTCAGTGAGATTGCGACTGTACTGTATATATTGTCAGGGCAGAGAGGGACACGTCAGAATTCTCCAGGATAGACAAGCTCTCTGTCCTGTGCTTCGCGGGGCCCCCAAATCTGTGGACTGATAATGATCGAATCCGAATTCGTGACGTAACAGGTCGTATTTGCTTTCATATGTGTCTTTGCTGTTCACATGTATATATCACATGACCATTCAATTTGGGATAATTGTGGGCAATCAATAAATGCCAGATCTTGTGAATCCATAATTTTAAGTGTACAGCCTGTTTATTGGACTATTAGATAACCCTCTCAACAGGATGGCGCATCAATATACTCGAGGTCCTAGTTTTCCACGTTATTTTAATATCTAGCATTTGATATGTTGCCCTGTCTTTAAGTAGGGCTCATTAATGGCGTAAAAAGAGAAAAGCAGAGGATTTTAATAGACTGAGCCTCCATAATTTTAATAGACTGAGCCTCCATGCATTTTAAGCAGAGTCAGGCCTGTTTAGTCCAAACCAAATATATATTATTTCTGAAACAAATTCCATGGTGAATAGTTGCTGGTTGTTAACGAAGCAGCTACTTGCTCCCTTCTAATGAAAGCGATTAAACAGCAGGTAATAATATCAGTAATGAGGACAGGACGGCAGGGTCTGATGTAGCCTGGTCACTGGCCAGTTGTTCCCCTTAACCCATTCTGGGCGGGAACCCCTTTTGGTGTTCTAACCATTCTGGAGGCGTTCTGTATTCAAAAATCTTGATGCTGCTATATAAATATTTGAAGTTTTTCAGAAAAACTTAGGTCAGGATTTAGAAGCATTTTTAGAATCGGCCTCAGTCCAAAATGGGTTAATCTGTGCCAAGTCTAAACAGTTGGCACCAGAAGAGTACAAAGGTTAAGGAAGTTTTTAGCTCTAAGAAGTATGAATGTCATGTCATTGAACACTGTGCGCTTGCCTGGTCTCATTTTATCCACTGTGATGTGATGTTCTTTGCTTGAGGCTTCAGACGGTCTCATGCCACATGGGGAGCGTGAATGTCTTTGTCGATAAGATCAAAGGGATGGACTGTTCTCTGTTCGTTGTTTTTTTTCTCACATGGTCCAGCTTTCTAGGGGCTCTTTACCTAGTTGGCACCGTTACCGATCATAAATGTAATCTCTGTGCCCAGAAATCAGTCATTTTGTGCCCTGTGGCATTTTGCCATGTCAGTTACAGTACTGTAAAGCCAATTAACAGCTCAAAAATGTGGATGTAATTCTTTGTGGAGCTAGCGTTGCGTTGCTAATTAATTACTCTGCCTACACAAGCAAGGGGAGGGCTTGCATAGGGCTGCAGTGTTATGTGATTTATAGTGGTTTATACTTGGGTGCATTCACTGCATTGTCACACACTGCATTGTGAGCTTGGTATTTTATTTTTATTATCATTTTTTTATCCCACGACTTTTGTAAGTCTTTTTTTTCACCCAGTGTGAAAAACCTAGTGTAATCATGGGTGCTACACTCCCTCTGCCTCTGGGGATAACAACGGACTGACGACTGAATGTTGCTGATGTCTGAGGTGGTTGGGTCTTTCAGTACTTTCATGATGCTCTCAGTGACAGAAGGAATAATACACACTTTTTTCACCGATTTTGCCCCCCCATGATCTATTTTTCGTTGTTTTGTGAAAAGTCATGATGACATATTAAAGAAGAGTACCTCAAGTTGCCATGTATTGCTGTACCTCAGCATATTTTGATGAGAAAAAATGTTTATGGAATATTTTACATGGGGTAAAATATTCCTGTGTTTGGTGATGGTTTGACAAAAAGTATTTTAGTGTTCTTATCTTGGGTTAGAGACCAGGATTACTGCATGTTTTTTGTGAGGGTACCTACCTACCCTAGGGGACACGGGGAGAACATGCAAACTCCACACAGAGAGGTTGTTTGGCCAACCCCGCCTAGGGTATGGGCACTGATGATGCCGAGGAGAGAACACACCTACAGTGTCCCTGGCTATTTGCTATTTGCATTTCTTAACACTGGTGGGCCACTTATTATAAATCAGGCATTGCCCCTCAAGGACCACCAGTGGTCCTTGAGGGGGTTCCAGGCTGGTCCCCAGCTAAATGATGGTAGCCAAATGGACCCATATAGATCTTTAGTGCTTGAGAGTGTAACATTTAAATTTTACACTCAATAGTTAATTAATTTACAAGAAGTCCACACAATTGGACAATGTAGAAGTCTTGAGAGTCGAGAGATTCCATTAGTCACTGATGAGTTATCATTGTGATTGAGCTGCGACACTGCTCCGCTTCCCCCCAGCCCCCCCCCCCCCCCCCCCCCCCCACACACACACACACACACACACACACACACACACACACACACACATGCACTCACTCATGGGGGTTAATCCGGCTCTGGGATCAGTGTACAAATTAGGCTGAAGAAACTGCAAATAATATCACCCCTGCAAATAATAGCCCCGGCATTTGTACAGACCGGTGAGTTGTTTTGGGCATTTAAGTTCTTACTTACTTGCAATACCCTCACAGCCCACCAGTTGCTCCCAGCCCACAGGTTGAGAACCGCTGGCCTACAACAAAGTTAGAGTTCTCTTCCTGCATTGTAAACACATCATATGTCTGCTGGTAGTGTGTTTGCTTTAGAGTGTTGTTCTTGTAACCCTTGTCTCTGAAGGGGAGTGTCTTATACTGTAACCCTGCTGCTGGCCTCTCTCTCTGGCAGAGCGCACACACACACACACACACACACACACACACACACACACACACACACACACACACACACACACACACACACACACACACACACACACATACACACACACACACACACACACACACACACACACACACACACACACACTTTTTTGCCTAATCCTGACACCAACTGAATCTTCTTCCAATTATAGTAAGTAATGCCGTTACTCTAAAAATCGTATGATTTTATCCTGTGACAATTCATTTGTCAAATTATACTGTACGTGTGTGGGCACATGCAGTTTTTAAAGTAAAAGTCTTGTACGTACACACATGCACATTTTCCCCCAATGGAAGTTAATCTTCCCATCTGAACCTACGTATAGCCCTACAGTATATCTACTAAACTAGAGGTATTACATATAATCAGTCTCTCTCTCTCTCTCTGAACAGTTATTGTGTGACTAACTGTTCGATGTCTTCACGTGCGTGAATGGACCATCCATGAGCCAATGAGAACGGTTCTACTTCTATTTATTAACATGGAGCGGGAAGAAATCAGCTTATGCTTGCTCGTCTGGTGTGTTTCTAGCGTTTCTCTCTCTCACCCTCCAACCCTCACCTCAGGCATTTCCCAGGGGTACCTCCCACCCCACACTTGTTGCAGTGCCAGCCATACCATCTAGCCACAGTGGGGTGGACAACTGGACACACAACAGGCCAACAGCACGTGCACCAAGGCCCGCCCCCACTCGATCATGATTGGAGGAAGGCCCCTCTCATCCTGATTGGATGAAGGCTGGCTAACCCTAGCCAAAAACGAAACCTAAGGTTTTTTGACCCCAGGGGTTAACTGGGGACAGGGAGGAACTCCTTGTATGGTCAGCACACTCTATAGTAGGGAGGATTATTTAAAAAAAAAGGTATTTGAATATACCTTTAAAACCTTTAGTTATCATTGTGATACTGATTGCAACCATAGGTCGCAGTTTAATATGAAAACCTGTAAAACCTGTCAGTCAGTCTGTCTGTCCGTCCGTCACGCCTCATTAAATTAACCATATGGGTATGGCTATTAATACAAGAGAAAAAATAGAGTCTGCAACACTGGTATGAAAAACTCAGCTCCACTGGTTTATTTGATTCAACGTTTCGATCCCTTAGGATCTTCTTCAGGAATAGTGTGACAGGGATTATACAGCGTCAGTCACGCCTCGTGACATGCTCCGTATATGGCCGTCTCCATATATGAAGATCACAATTCAAAAACACTGACAACATCAAACCCTGGATAGACATACATGGAGAAGACTGGATCATCACCTACATCTGCATATATGGAGCTGGCCAGCAACTACATCTGACCTCACGGACACTATGTTGATCTGAACTCATCAAACCCATAGATCTCCATATATGGAACTGACCTGTTCTGTCATTGCACATGTTGAGCCTTTCCCACCCATCATTCCTCTTCGATGTCTCCCTTTTCACTGATACCTGTCCATTCAAACTCTAGACGGGCCCGCCCCAAAGTCATTTGGGGCGGGCCCTAACTGGGCTGGCTAAGCCGGCCTGGGCTTACTAATTAGCACACGTTTGACGCCCTACCCGGCCCGAAAAAAAAGTCCATATGGGCATTTCCAGACCTGTTGTTTTAGCACGACCTCGCCCTCAGGGCATCTTACTGGTGAATAATAACGTATAAGTATATGTTAGTTACATTGATCCGAGCCAGAACACAATCGATTGATTGATCATTCAAGTAAACCTGCTTTGAAAATTCACGTGCGTAAATTCTTTTCCAATAGAGAAAAGTTGATAACCACTGAACTACATGCTCTCCTTCGCCATTCCACCCTGTGTGTGACAGAGAAAACAGCCATGGGTGTATGCATGGGAAGGCAGGCAGGGATCGTAGTTTAATTGTGGAGGAGTTGAAGGCGGGAGAAGATAAACATGTACTGTAAATGCTGTAGATCGGAAGTAAATGCAGCTGGCGGAGGAATGAACCTTTCCAAGACTTTCGCCGTTTTCCCAGATCTGTGTCACCCTCTGCTAAGCCCCGTCCCCTCAGAGGGCTCTGAGCCCAAAAGGGGTGGGGGGGTGTGTGTGTGTGTGTGTGTGTGTGTGTGTGTGTGTGTGTGTGTGTGTGTTAGATTCGTGTTTTAGTATGTGACGTGTAAATGTTTTGTGCTTGTGCATGTGTGTGGCCAGTGGGAGTCTTGGTGGCCAGGCGTCTACGGGAGACAAAGGGGAGGCGATACACTCACTCATTCCTATCATATTATATGATGTCACTGCTTGCCTTGGTCTTGGTGTTCTTTATTTCGAGTCTGTTGTCCATGAATCAATTACAGCTGTGGACATTGTGCACGTAAGAACAACACACAGAAGCCTCTGTACAAGATTCCATTTGTCATATGAAACAAATCTTTTAGAGATGTGTCAATGACTGTGATACACAGCTTTTGGTGTCTAGGATCGTGTGTGTGTGTGTGTGTGTGTGTGTCTGTCTGTGTGTGCGCGCACATGCGTGTGTGTCGAAGTTCATATGTGCTCGCTTGCACACAAAACGAGACACTGTAATAGCCTGGGATCGTGGGTAGTAGCAGTATTGTATTGTAGTAGTTGTGTCTGAGTGGCGCCCTGCCTGGCCCCAGTCTGAAAAGAGACTGTCCCAGTGAGAGATCTACCCTGCAGGTTTACCAGTCAACCCACGGCAACATCCATCTTCTCCTGGACTCTGGCTCTCTGGCTCCTGATCTTGGTCATCTGCATCTGCCCCCTTTGTTGAGCATATTAAATCTTACATTTTGACACGGTGAACTGCAATTTTGTCTTGAGCATTTTTTCAGCGATCCTAGACATGTTTCACACATGCGCACAGCCGTTCACTTCCTTGTTTACGGGCCGACAAATGTTGCTCATATCTCTGAATCTACGCTCTCCATGGTTTTGATCATAACGCTGTTCTGTCCTCATTTCTGACTTAATCAAGCATCTCGTTTTGAATATATATAAAATCAAATGTGACAGGGCGAGGTAGTAATGGAAGATTATGGCTCCCGGTTTTGGGGGGTAATGAAAGGCGGGGCTTTTCAGAGTAAAATCTGCCTCATCTGCTTGGCACTCTAGCGCCTTTATTATGAAGACTTTCCTGGCAAAATAACTTAACACCATCAAATTGCGATTAGAATTTTCCACTGGACGATAACTGTTGGTGAAATATGATCAACTTACTGTACGACTCTTCTTCTGTACTCTGTACTGTACTTTTTAACCAATACAGTATATTTCATCTTACATGCAGCATGCAATCAAATAATAGTAAATACATTTCAAAGCCCTACAGGGCTTGTGGGCAAGTGGACATCACAAATAATAAATGGTCTTGCGAGGTGAACAATATTGCTCCGATCCAATCTGCACCATACTTCACTGTTCAGGGGTCTGCCATCACAATAGTCACGCCAGGGGTCATGTGTGACCCCATCACTGGCCCCCAGGGGCCACACATTGTTCCGGCGCACCGTTTGCTCCAATCAGCACCAGACCTGGCACAAGGGGTCTGCCACAACAACAGTCACGCCAGGGACCACGCTGTTCCACCCAGTTTGCCAGGGGCCATGACATTGTACAACCCAGCTTACACATTACTGTGAAGTTGCACCACTGCTCTGATCCACACATAGAGCTATAAAGGATAGAGACAGAACCGGAGTGTAAACCCCCCCCCCCCCCCCCCCCCCCCCCGCTATTCATTTCAGTGGAAGTTGCTCAGTGGCGTTTGGAAGCTCCCGGAAGACTGCCGGAAGTATAATTATAACTCAATGGCTCGAGCGAGCGGAAGTTTAGCCTAGCCTATTTTGAGGTCCGGGCTTATACGCACGTGACGTCATGAACGTTCGTCCACCTCATAGACTGTAAAGAATATGGACAAAGCGTTCCCCGGGTCTAACATGAACGTAAAATGAAGCCTGTCAGTCCTTGAATTGTAAATCGCCATCTTTCTAGATCCGTTTTGGCCCAGCTGGCCATTGGCTGGCCCAGACAACGAGGCGGGACTTCCCCCCTTCTTCTTAGTTGGTTTTTATTTTGACTCGAGTGTGTGGGGAATCCCGATCATAGACTGTAACGGTAGCCACGCCCCTCAGAACATACGTGACTTTATGGTCATTTCTTTAATAAATGGGACCATAATTTTCCAAAAAGAATATTATGACATTAGAAATGAGACTTTAAACTAGTGACTGGAAGCAGAAAGTATTCATGACCATGTTTATTAAGGTAATACAGTCTAGGTGAAGATGGGCCCAAATACATGGACTTCTATGGGGCTATGGGCCCAATGACAGCGCCACAACAGGCCATTATATGAACTTTCAGGAAATCCCGATTTCCTTAGTGGCTTCACAAAATATCTGTCTGACTGCCCCCCTGGTAAACCTCCATGAAAGTGCTGCAATTCCACATTTCGCCAGTAGGTAGTCGTGGCATCTTCAACGTTGGATAGCCTTACTGGGGGCTTGTATCCACACCAGGCCTGGCATAAACACTAGTGTTCACAGATCCGCCGTGAGAATAGTCACACCATAAAACACCTAAATTGCACACATACAGGGTGCTACATCAGTGTTACAGCACGTTTAACACTTCAGATGGCCATAGGTGACCATTGCTCTGATCAGGACTAGACCATTAGTACAGTGTATGCCAATGTTACATTAATCTAGGTGCATGAAAGGAAAGAACATGGCTACTTGCCAATTTAATGCTCCAGTGAGCAAATTATCTGCCAAGATAGTTTTGTGACCTTCTGTCTCAGAGTATTTGAAAAGAGGGACACTTTAACAAGATATGAGTGCAACTGATGCAGAATTGAAAGCCAGCCTATAAAACAAAAGCTTTGTGAGCATTACATTCTTTCTGGTATGTGTTAATTAGGCTAGATATCTTTTTATTGACTGACAATTCCCTCAAGTTGGAAAAATTGATTGTACATTTGTTTCCTACACTACAGCATGTGCAGTAGATAGTTTTTGCATGGATCATCAAGCATGGGAAATTTGTTTGCAGCATTATTTTTGTGAATAGTCCACGCGATATTAAATGAACCACTAATCAAACATGGCAATTCGCCGATTGGACGATAGACATGGGATTAGATCGCTATTTTCAAAAGCAAATGAAAGGAAAGAGTTTTTCCATGCCAGTGGAGAAAATGATCGCTAGCATGAAAACGATCACTCCTTTTGTGCCATAGCGCTCATTGAAATTCTTGTATCTCTCCTTTTTGACTTTGACTGTGTGTGGCCTGGATGACTCTAGAATGTCAGAATGTGTGCGTCTGTGTGTGTTCACACGCCTGTGTGATTAAGATGAAATGGTAGCCTCAGCCAATGTGGCCCGTATTAAAAGAGAGCTGCAGGGAAGCGTTCGCCTTTAATGTCGATTCCATTAGTCACTGATGAGTTATCATTGTGATTGAGCTGCGACACTGCTCTGCTCCCCCCCCCCCCCCCCCCACACACACACACACACACACACACATTTCTAAGCATCTTGCCAGTGTCCACACCTTGCCACCAGGTGTGCTGATCTAGATCTCGCTCTGTAATAAAGAAATCATGACAATAATTGATAGTACAGAATGGGCCGATCCAGTTCCCTGTGTGCTGTTTGTTATATTGGCCTCAATTTCCTGTGTGTGTGTGTGTGTGTGTGTGTGTTCATTCGTTCTTGGGCCGGCATCCTTGTGTGTAAGCCACTACTTTCCCACGTTGTAGAGTAGGGTCTCCCACAGGCCTGGCGCTCTCTCTCTCTCTCTCTCTCTCTCTCCCTCTCTTCTCTGCACCTGTACCCAGTGCAGTGCTCCAGCCCCAGCTGCTCCCAGGCCTGCTCAGCCCTGTTGGCCAGAGCCCATGTTGCACTTGGCATGTCCTCTGAGACCTCGGGGCCACACTTGACGTGCGAGGGCCAGGCAGGCCCCGCCCTGGGAAGGCCCCCGTGGACAGGCGGAGAGGAGTATATGTTTTTTTCCCCCTTTTTTTTTATTTGTGGGCCGGCTAAGGACCCACCGGAATTCTGGGAGTGAAATGCTGACTCATTCTTAGCCGGGCAGGAGATCGAGGGAAGAGGAGAGAGAGGATGAAAGGGAGGGGGCTTGTTAAGAGGAATGGCAGTTTTACAGATGTGTTGAAAGGAGTGCTCACTTTTAAAAGTCTCCGTAGGCCAGGGCATTTTGGGACACAAAGCAGAAAGTCTGTGGTTCTCACATTGTCAATGTTTCTGTTCACTGTAGCTAGCACACCACATTGCCAAATCCTAGCCTCTTTGGCGGTGGGTGCATACGGTAAAACAGATACGGTCCAAACAAAGTTTTCACGATCAGATTGCATCAGCATCAGTACTTATGTGTTGTTGATAGGAGTGAAATTGCTCTGAAAAATATGTATTTTTATTGTGCTCATCCATTAAAACTTTTACAGGTCTCTTTCCAGATGATAGTTAAAATAAACAGCCCAATCTCGTCCCCATCTCATCATAGTTGATGCTTAATCAATGACAACCCACAGGATCATTTATCATACCATATTGGCATCACCCCACTTTGGAAACCTTATCCTGACCTTAACCTTACCCCCAAACCTTGCCTACCTTAACCCTACAACAGGGTTGCAGATCTTTACCATCACCCGTTCGTTCTTGAGAGGCTTTCAATTTGATCTCAGAGCATTTTGAAAACCCAGACAAATACAACCACTCATGTCTGCCATCCAGTCATACTAGGTTTGCTGGTTGGGTGTGAACTGTGTGAACCCCTACAAATCATATATGGTGGAGTGGCACAGCCCAAATTAGTATTCTGAATGGCCATGTCTGAATATGTGCGTAACCTGTTTAATACTATAGGCTACTACTACTTTTAAATCAAAGTTAACGAGACAAGATGAGACAACAATAATGAAAATGAGTTTGGGAAGAGACGCCAAGAGACAAAAGACGATTTTCTCTTGCAGAATGAGAAAATAATTATCTTTTGACATGTCAAATGGAAAATATATTTGTCTCATCTGTAATTGTGCAGCGATGGTGAAAAAAGGGGACTTGGAACCTGGAACGACACTTTCTGACAAACCACAAAATCATCATCAGATTTTTCCAGCTGTGAACTAGGAAAACAAAGGTGAAATTAGTCAAATCTCAATGAGAACACAGCAGGCAGTTTCTACGAAATGGGTTGGTAACGTTAATCGTTCAGAGTTGCACAATGGAAACAAGACCCCCAGGGCTTTTTGTGTTATCCTATTCAATCAATCAGTCATTCAAAAGCCACCACTGCAGCCTCTGGAGGCTATCGTGTGTACTCACCAGAATACAAGAAATAATTTGAGGAAAGCTTGAATTATATTAAATTTATCATGATTAAATTGTTCATTTATTCTATGTTGCATTAAAACAATGGTTGTTTCCACTTGGAACTGGTAGAGCTCACCAGCGTTGGAAAATGGTGCTCTCGTGCCCAAAAATGTTGCCCACCTTGCCTAAAATTAACCCTAAACCAAACCCTTACCCAAACCCTAACCGTACTCCCCCAAAATGTCACAACTGCAACATTGAGTTGTCGTGGTACTGTACATGAAAGGGTAGCCTGGCTTCTAGCCGGCTTCTCTGCTTTCCGTGTGTTGTCACTCGTCTGGCCAGCAGGCTGTTGACTCGTATTTCATAACGTCACCTATTGCATAGCCACGTTGTTGCTGATACGTCCATGCTTTTCTCAGGCTTTTCTCACTGAAAAAAATAGCGCCAGTTCGAGACTCGAGAGTAACTATGTCAGATTCAGTAGTATAAAAAAACTGACGGCTATGTGGGGTGATTTTAAGTGAATGATACCCAGTGCACATTGATACGACGTCAAACTGGTGTTTTTTCCCAACCCGCACCACAGACCAATCAGAAGCCACGGGTCGATTTCACCCGTTTACATGTCCTGCCTAGTGCCTACCTTGGAGATAGGACCCTTTCCAGACTGAGTAGCGAGTGACACAACAAATTCACGGAACGCAGCGAAGCAGGCTGGAACCCTGGCTAATGAAAGGTACCTTTGCTGTCAAACTTCAATGGTATCTGATGAAGTATGACTTGAGCCTGTCCCCTCTAGAGCTCCCTGCTTTCACTGACAACTTACAACCGACCCAGGGGAGAATTCCGCATACATATTGTCTGTCACTCAAGAAGCTTTTATTTAAGATTGAAATGCCACCAAGCATGTTTAATACTTACTTACTTACTTACCACCCTCTTCCTATGTGTAAATATATTTGGGTCAGTTGAGGTCTGCTGTATGAAACCTTTATAAACCAATCTGGTAGAGAGCTTTAGTAAACATGACATTCTGATAGGGACCAGACCTTTGTGTATATTTAGCAACTCACTGTGGATCTGATTTATTTTATGTTATCATCACCGCTATTTCTGCAGCCATGGCGAAATTACTGTGATTTGATTACTTTGAGCAGGAATAGTTTTTTTTTTGCCCTCCCTTCTCACAACATTCAGCTGCATAACATTATTCATTATTCCCTCCCGGTGGCTTGTGCCTGTACACTGAATCCAACATCCCCACATGCACTCAATCTGCTATCGAATCCCATATCGCTGCCACCACCGCAGCCCTCGTGCCAAATATGAGGTTCTAGGATGGCTGCAAATGAATAGCTGCGGTGTTTATAGCCGGAGAAAGAGATAGCTGCGGCCTCTGTGAAGCTTGTTTTAATTTTCCCCCAGCATGGATGGAAACGAGCCTCTGCCACATGGTGCTGACTATTGATTTTCATCCTCTCATTAAAAGGCAACATGCCTTGACCAAACGTGAAAACACTAGCCATCTCTAGAGAGCACTCAGCACTGTTTCTGTTCTGCTGCTCCATCTTCCATATTATGGTAACTGCATGTGAATTTGAATGTGTGTTTGAATGTAAAACATATATTTATATATATTGACAAAGATGGAATGAAGACGGGTCACTGATATTTACAAAAACAGCTCTTTCTCGTTCATTCTGTCTTTCTCCTAAATTGCAAAGCCCAATTCCCTCCCTGGCCTAGGAGAGGGGGGGTGGGTCAAATGCAGACTTTCAGACCCCTAAATCTGCCCAGTGAACCAGATCGTGACAGCTTGGTCCCGCTCTGTCAGGGCACAGAGAAAGAGAGCAGAATCTATGTCCAGAGCAAGAAGAAAGAGGAGAGGATATATGTCCCCACGCTTTGTTCCCTGTTCTGTCTCAGAGAACCAATGGGTAGCCATCAGTCAAATGGCTGGCCAAGAAGCCATTGTGAAGTAATTGACCCTGATGAAGTGGTCGGCTTTTAATTCGGGACCCGTGTGAACATTAATAACTTGTTCGGCAATGTGCGCACAGTGCTCAAGTGCACGCACGCACATACACACACGCACACACACACACGCACACACACACACACACACTCAGAATCTCTTTTCCTTTGTCACAATAAGCCGGTGATAAATCTGCGCTTGTAGGATTGAACTGTAGGAAATACTGGAAGGAACAACAACCCAGCCTGCATGTTCTGTTTTTCTTTTCTTTCCTCATGGTTGGGCGCATTACATTCATCATGTGTTGTTATCGGGGCAGTGTTGTTTTGCAGCAACTTACACAGGACTTCTATCCATCCCAGCAGAACGGCACAGACCTGTATAGTATTATGACTTTTAAGTAACTCTGGAATCTGAGAATGGCCGTCAAACTGTCTTAGTTCGTACTGCTTTGACAATCCTCCTGTAAACTAAAGTCCTGTTTGTTTCGTTTTTTTTCTCTCTCACATCTCCCTTCCCTCTTCTCCTATTATTTTTCTCTTTCTCTCTCTCTGTCTCGCCCTCCCACTCCTTCTCTCACTCCCTCCTTTCCACCCATCCTACTCTCCCCTCCCTCCCATCCCTCCCTCCACGTCTGGCTCTTGTCCAACCCAGGTACCATTACCCTGTTCCTAAGATCTTCTATGTGCAGCTGTCTGTGGGGACTCATGAGTTTATTGGCGAGGGACGGACCCGCCAGGCGGCGCGACACAACGCTGCCATGAAGGCCCTGCAGGCCCTCCGCAATGAACCCATCCCTGAACGACCACCACCGGTAAAACACTCAGACACAGTATGCACACGCATGCACGCACAGCACGCACGCACGCACGCAAGCACACACAGCATGCACGCACAGCATGCACAACACACACACACACACACACACACACACACACACACACACACACCTCTAACAACGCTCTATAGAGCTCTCTCGATCTCCATCCATTACTTGTTTTATGTTGTTTTTTTACCCAGGTATTGCATAACTGGTTGGGGCATGCATTCCCAACTTGCATCATTCCCGACTTGTATGGTCCCCGAGTAGGCCTTATAGGTCTAGTATTACAAAACCTGTCTTTCTTGGGATTGATTGATTGATTTATTAACCGTTTGCAGAATTACAGTACATTCCAAGTACAACTCGATACAAAAAAACTGTTAACTGAGTGGACGACACCATAAAGCATTACACTTGTTTACAATAGGGCCCAGCATTTTCAATTCATCAAAACATTTAGAGACGTACGAATATACACAACTATATAGTCAAAACAGGAAATCATCATAGAGGAGGTAAAAAGGGAAAAGAAACATATACAGTGAGGGGGGAAAAGGGGTGGGTGGGGCATTCAGATTTTACGGGGGCCAGTTTCGAATTGCAGCCGTCCGTAGGTGCCCTTTGAGAGCAGTTTTGAAGGAGTCAAGGGATGTCTTAATTAATGACAATTACAATTTGGAATTGGATTGGACCAATGGTTGTTTAGAACTGAAATGTCTGTATCTGACTGTCCACGGGTATGTGGAGGCCGCTCCGAATCTCTGTGTGTTTGGGGACGGTGGGTTGAAGGGGTGTAGGCATCAACTTCCCTGATTGGCCAACCTCACCTATCGGCTTCACAGATTATGCCATTGTGCCGTTGGTGCTGTTTGTCAGTGTGTACAGTTGTACACTGTACAATGGATCTCCACACGTGTTTTCATGTAAGGTCAACGGGTTTCTCATTGACGTGTTCCCGACTTGCGTTGGTCCCTGAGAGGCAACACTTCACCACGCTAACGATTACAGAAGCCTTCCACGACTGATGAAAAGTTCTAAGGGATTAGAACCATAGATTTTTCTGAAGCCTTATTACTTTCCACAGGAACGATGCTGCTTAGCAGTGTGATACTGTGTCTTTTTTATTTATTTTTTTGTCACTAAATTGCAGGGAATGTTTCATCAGCTCTCACCAGATTTAATCTAAATCCTCCACAGGCCCAATTACTCTAATGTATAATTCAAGCCTCTGTCAATTCCCGGCACAATCTCCTTTTAGTTTTTAAACCTGCACCTGGTTCAGGTTTAGATTCTCTTCCTCCTCCATTGTAGGTATTTTTTTTCGTCTACTGCCCAATAACACCGTACCCGTTTGTTCCAAAGCCCCCCCCCGTCACAGGCATCGCTGTTAACTGTTGTTATCGTCCTCCACCGGAAATCAAATTACCTCCATATCCTCGCCGTCTGGCATGACGGCTGGTTATTCAAAACGCTTTGGCTCCTCTCGGCTCGCCTCGCTCGCTGTCTTGTGGCGTCGCGTCCATAAATGAGCTCTTTGTTAGATGCTGCTTCCGAGGCTTGCTTTACAAATTGAGGCGCATTGTGTCTACAGTGTGTGTCTGTGTGTGTGTGTGTGTTTGTCTTTGTGTACGCGCTCACACACTTGCGCGTGTGTGAGAACACCCTCAGGCTAATCATGTTCCTTTGAATAATATGGGCTTTCATGGCACTGCATTGTTTCTTTCACAGAAGGCCACAGGTAAATATCGCTGTTCTTCTAATGAGACTGTGTGTGTGTGTGTGTGTGTGTGTGTGTGTGTGTGTGTGTGTGTGTGTGTGTGTGTGTGTGTGTGTGTGTGGAACATCATGTAACCCACCACACGTGAGCATTACGCTCCTTCACTTTTAGAGGATCCATCCAGGCACTGGGCTCGATTGATTACAAGTGCATTCAATTCAAAGTGGCTTCATTGGCATAATGACAGTTTTCTGAAAAAGCTACGTTTCTATGTCAGTCGTTCTTCGATTTTTCAAAAATAGCAGACCTACAAGCTCGTAGTGCGCCACTCGGTGGAGTGCTATGAGCTGCTATTTTTCAATAGCTAAAGCATGACATGATGCTAACACCAAAAGGGGTTCCCGCCCAAAATGGGTTAAGCAAACATGAAAGTAAACAAACATAAAATGGCAATATCTGATATCTGAACCACTTAGGAAACTGTTTCGCCTTTCTTCGTCCTTTCTTTTCAAACTTAACTACAGGAGCGTTGGTCTCAAAAACATAGAGGAAAACTTGACCGAACACGACTCGCTTCACTGTATAACAAAATGAAGTAAAAACGTCTATAGACTGAGACTTGGGGAAACATTTTTCCTTTTATTTTTATCATGCTCATAAAGTGCTCTGTGCAAAGTGCAATTGAAAAAGCAATTTAACCCATTCTGACCTGAGATCAGATTCATACGAGGTTTCCGCCGGACACACATTGGTCTGATGAACCCATTCTGACCTGAGATCAGATTCTAAAAATGTCAGTCGTTCTTCGATTTTTTTCAAAAATAGCAGACCTACAAGCTCGTATCGCGCCACTCGGTGGCGCGATATGAGCTTGTAGATCTGCTATTTTTCAATAGCTAAAGCATAACATGATGCTGACACCAAAATGGGTGCCCGGTCAGAATGGGTTAATTGCACTTTGAGCACAGAGCACTTTATGAGCATGATAAAATAATAAAACATGAGCAAGTTTTTACTTCATTTTGTTATACAGTGAGCGAGTCATGTTCGGTCAAGTTTTCCAATATCTGATATCTGTAAATATAGCTTAGCAACAAATGTCAAGTGTATTTAAAAGTACAGAGGTAGTTGTTTTTCAAATGTATTTCACTTATTTATTTTTTACTGTCCACTAATTTATTAGCACTGGTTCAACATTCTTTATCCCTATGCTAGTATGCTTGCTTCCGTTCCTGTTCTTGCACCATACGTCTGTAAGACAAACCAATTGTGGGCAGCTTGAGTCTTGAGGGCAATTGTGCGTGACCAGAGTAATTGTTTGAACCCTTGAGACGTGATCAGTACAGTGAGCATAATAGCTTATACTGTAAAAAGAGGGATGATTATTAACTTGTGTTCCACTTTACGAGTTACGACAGTACTCCTTTACGGTAATGTACTCTCTGAGGTTTATACGCATGCGCAGTGGAAGCAGTTAATCAGATGTGAATTGTGGAGGGAACAGCATTTACATGTCGAGCCGGTGTACGGTGAATAAAGTGTTCTACAACTGAATAAACGTCGTGTTTATTAACCCATTCTGACCTGAGATCAGATTCCAAAAATGTCTATTACATCCTGACAGTTTCATTATTAACCCATTCTGACCTGAGATCAGATTCTAAAAGTGTCTTCGATTTTTCAAAAATAGCAGACCTACAAGCTCGTATCGCGCCACTCGGTGGCGCGATATGAGCTTGTAGATCTGCTATTTTTCAATAGCTAAAGCATAACATGATGCCAACACCAAAATGGGTGTCCGTTCAGAATGGGTTAAGACCTGATCAACATGATGAGGAAAGCAGTAATAAAGTAATTGCCACACAACTTGCCATAATGACTTTACTTTTTTGAAATTATAATATTTGGCCCAACTCTCTTAATTCATTTACTTAAAACCGTAGGTTACCACACCCCTACTTTGATCTAGAAAAGGCTGTGTTCACATTGCAGTCATCATTCGCCCATGGCTATAGATGTAACCAGTGAGTATTTAGGTCATTATGAGTCAATGTGTGGAACGTCCTACCTTAGTGCCACTACCTCAGTGTTTTCCTTTTTTATGTGGAGGCTTTTAACTTTCAACCTGGTGTCCCTGTTTTGGGCATGTCATTATTAGGGGGGGGGGGGGGGGGGGAGCTCCGCGTGGACAACGGGTCCATTTACGCCACTGAGACAGACCGACCACGTGTGTGTTACTTTGTTTACTGGTGGTTTGTACATTATGTACATTGGTGTGTCTCCTCAGGATTCATATGGTTCAATCAATGGACCCATTCAAGAGAAGAAGCACTGAGGTCTGAATTAGATTGTTTTGTGCTTTTGATGTTGTCACATTGGGGAAGATACAGTAGTTGTTTGTGGTGCACGCACGCACTCACGCACGCACGCTCGCACGCACACTCGCACACGCACACGCACACACACACACACACACACACACACACACACACACACACACACACACACACACACACACACACACACACACACGTTACTTTATAGTGTTGACCGTGGCTTGTACATTCAATAGATCCATTCAAGAGCAGAGGCATTGTAGCCTGACTTAGCCCTCGATGTCACTACTGTCTCACGGATGTCAAAGGTCTGCCTTGTCACCCCCACACACGCGCACACACACACACACACACGCACACGCACACGCACACGCGCACACACACACACACACACAGCAGCATGCACACTGCACGTGCATGTATGCATTGGACACGCAGTCAAGCAACCAACAATACAGCCTCTAGGCTCTAGTCTTTGCATAACTGTAGTCCCAGTTTCCAGAAGGTAGCATACCTGGTTCCGGCTCCTGTTCATTCGCTTACTAGTTTGAATGATTGCAGCAGATTTGGATTTGGTTTGGAAAACACGTGAAGTTGTTCTAATTTGCTGCTGAGACAATCAAACAAAGACATGGGGGAAATGAACGCAACAGGACAACGGAAGTTACACACATCAGGTGTATCAAGTAAATCCTATCCCCATATTAGAAAGGCTATCAATTTATGAATAGGAAAAGATGTCGTTCTTTCTCTCTCACACAGACAGACACACACACACACACACGACAGGCAGATAATGCACGCACGCAGCATCACACTCATGCACTCAGAGGGGGAAAGAAAATCACAGGCAAGCAAACATGTTAGAGCCAACATGAGTTGGGCGCTCGGCCAGCGCAGTGCAACAGACTCCCGTCTCCCACCACCACGTGACGTCTCCTCTGTGTGAAACGCTGGCGATCTCACAGCATGAATCATGTGTAGTATCATATACCGTAGCACAATGTGGAGACCAGGATGGATGGAGCCCAGAGGGGGAAGACCGACCTCAGCCAGCCATACTTCATCAGACAAAGAAGTGGACGCGGGCGGGAGATGAAGAGCTCAAGATGACGCTCGCTGCTGTCTGACATACAAACGGCGTGGAGGAAACTCTCAAACCCCAATTCAGTAACTCCCAAACCTGTGGGCCCCCAAATAATTGGCAGAACACTTAAAGGACCACTTCACCACTTTTCAACCTATCTTCATATAATAGTTCCTCACTAATAATCATGATAAAATGGCACGATTCTTTTCTACTCAGTCTGTGTCTCATAGGAGGGGTGTGGGCAGTTTATGAATCGTCTTCCAGTGACATCATCATTAGGCAGATTTCTTTTGAAACAAGATTATTTTACAAAAATGTTTAGATTTGTATTATCGTGAGAACGATGGCTTCCATTTTCACATTGCAACTTTTCAGGACTAGTAAGCCTGCAGTTTCTATTAGCTTGTATTCCCCATCGATGATGTCACTGGAAGACGGTTAATTGAATGTAAAAAGTTAAAATGTCATGGCCTTTCTTTGCTTTAAAACCTCGAAAATGTTGTTTTCATTGTAATACCAATAATAAATGCCTGCGGTGGCAGTGGAGGTAGAGCGGCTGCTTGGGAGACGGAAGGTTCCAAGTTCCCGGAGTTAGTGTTGAAGTGTCTTTGAGCAACACACTGAACTGCTCCTGGTTGGTTGTCTGCGTGAAATTCTGTAATGCACATCGTAAAGCGCTTTGGATAAAGGCACTATGGAAGGATGAGGGAGACTTGCTCAGAACGAGCTACATCCTGTTGTCATTTTCTAGCATCACTGTCACTGTATGCACAACAACATTGACAGTTGTAGACTCACAACGTGACGTGAGATGAATACACTAGCTTGTATAGCTTGTTTTTGGGGAGTTGTTTTTGTTTTTTGGGAGTAGGCGCGCAACATGAACCACACAACCCGACCACCTGCCAATGTACAGTATTTATTGTGGGACATTTCTCTCTCTTTCTGCTAATGTTACTATCCTGGAGTTGGTTTGACAGACCGTGTGTGTGTCTTTGTATGTGTGTGTGTGTGTGTGTGTGTGTGTGTGTGTGTGTGTGTGTGTGTGTTTGTCAGATTCAGATCAGAGATCATAGCTAAATTACAGCGACAGACAAACAAGTGAAATATAGTAGAGAAGAGAGATGGAAGATAGTGTACTGCAATGACAATCTACACACCAGTGTCACCGACAAGCAAACTTAAGAACTACAGACTGGTGTTACTTATACACGTCAAACTCGTAGGCTAGAAAATGACGCCCAAAGCGGGCAGAGTGAACCACAAAACGTACCTGAGGATTCGCTGTGCCCAACACCCGTCCTTCTACGTTAGTTCCGTTGATCCAAGCCGGAACACAATTGATTGAGTGATCGATTAAAGAAAACTCACGCTTTTGAGATGTTCAGGCTGGCCCTGATCCAGAAAAGGTTGGGAATCGCTGCTTTAATGCCTGTTCATACGCAGCAAACTCGGGGCACAGGCCCTGAGTGGCCTGTGCCACTCGGGCACAGGCCCATTCCATTGAGATCTTGCCCAGTCTAGCTTCTGAAATACGATGGTGAAAAAAACAAAAAAAACAACAAAAGATAGCCTACATTGCAGTAACCTCACGTCGCCAGCCTTTCTACCTCACCTCGGAGTGACATTGGCAGCCGTGGAACAGTGCATGCACATTTCTGTTGTAGCCAATGTGTCCAAAATCACACCAACGCAACGCAAGCCGCCTTTGTGTTAAATGGTCCCAGTTCACTTATCGGCCGGAGTTCCGCAGCCAGTCAACATTTACGCGGCTGGCCATTGTTCGACTTTTTTTTACATCACAATGATGTGTCACATTTCAGAAATGTCACAAAAAAATTTAATAGCTGATATACACACAAGCTTGGCCGCTCAGTAGGTATCGGCGTTCGACCCAAAAAGCTGGTATCGGCCTGGCTCTAATTTTGACATTGAATGGCGTGTGTTTGTCTGTATGTGACTTGTTTGCATGTGTGTATGTAGCCAGGGGAACATGTGATCTTTGTGCACACCCATGGGACCACCAGTCATGTACAGGAATACTGAGTTCTCAATCCCATATCAGATCGGGACCAAAGCCAGAAAGCAGACAGGCTCCCCGCTGCAGCAGGCTGGCCAAGATCCTGTGTGCGTGCGTACGTGCGTGTGTGCGTGCGTACGTGCGTGCGTGCGTGCGCATGCTAGAATGCATTTATGTCTGTGTGTCTGTTCTATTGTGTGTTTGCTGGAGTGAGAGAAAGATAATGCGTTTTGAAGGAATGTGTGGACATGAAAAATGGCCTGCCAGTTGTTGGATGATGTGGAGTGTTAACAGGCAGCATTGCTGTTGTAGCGATTCACTGTTTTTGATGCTGGCTCCTCACATCTTGACACTTTCACACAGGCCTTGCCCGGAATTAAAGCTTGATGCTTGGAACATGATTATGTTTTTCAATGTCACTATTGTCTCAATGCTTGGCTAGCATAACGGATCATAGCATTTTCTGAAGTACTAAGTATCACCAAAATCTCTTTTTAAAAGAAGTAGTTCACTCGGGCGCCATCTTGCTAATGCCCACTGAGCAATAAGTTCCGACAAACAAGACAAGACTCCAGTTCTTTTGAATGGTGAGTTGTCTGTAGTTAAAGTTCTAGGGAGAAGGGGAAAAACATCGCACACATGCTGCCAACTAAATTGAATCGGCCGCTGTTTTATGTATTACATATGGGTCTTAACGTTAAGTCCCAGATGTAGACATTGGCCGAAACGTTAGTCTATTGAATGTTAGTTGGCATCTAACACTCGAGGTGTGCGATGTGTTATCTCTTCTCTATTCTTCTTTTTATGATATGCAGACGTAGGTGCGTCATTTGGCCAGTTTTGTTGGCTGATGTTGTCGTTGCTGCTGTCTTCAGAGTTTCATGTTTTCCCATGCTAAATGGATAGAGTGCTCCATCTCCTCTATATTACACTCTGGTATGATTTAAAACTGGCACTTCTAATCCGAATGGGGAGCCAGCAATACCTCTTCCTTCATTCCCACCCGAATGAGTTTGAAGTGAAGTTATCAATTACATTGAGGTTTATATTTCGCTGTGTTTTTATGCTGTGTTTGTGATGTTCACTCCTCAGAACCCGAGGAGAAGGAGGAACAAGAGGAGGGCACGGATGCAAGCAAGTCTGAGATCAGCCTGGTCTATGAGATTGCCCTCAGAGGAACCTGTCCGTCAACTTTGAGGTGAGGGGGTGTGAGACAGTCGCAGCATTAGATTATTTTAAAACAGGTCATCTAATATTTTTTACCCTTGAAAATGAGATGATTCATCTCAAGGGTTAATATTATTAATAATTGAAAGTTTTAATTGAAATGTATTGGAATAACTTTGGGAATAAACTTTCAATTATTAATATCTTGTGCAATATGTAGTATGGATAGCATAGTTACTAGGTATGCTAATGTGATGGATAGAGTGGACACAGTAATATGACATGACAACAAGAGGAATACATGATACACAATGACTCAGAGGTCTTTAACTTTAACTATTTGAAATGTTGTGGCCGGGAGTTTTTTTTTAATAGCTCATCACTCCTTTTTAGGACTTTTAGGACCTTTTTTGTCATTCTCTGAATGTTTCAGGACTGATGCAATATAATTGAGTGGGCTCACTCAATGTGATCCAATGTTCTTTCTAAGCTGACTCCATTCATAAGATAGCCACTCATCCATTTGGCTCACCCAATACAGTAATACTCAACATATTTCATTGGAACTTCCCAAACTACAGTAGTCCTATAATGCACTATAGACTTTATAGCAAGGCGAAATAGCATTTGTGCACTTATGGAAATCACAATCCTTTTGTTTTCACTCTTTCATGTTACCCTCATATAATATAAGCGACAGCAGACAGACAGACAGCACAGCAGTGTAAGTTAACAGATACAGGACATTGGAAGTACAGTACGATCATGGGAAGAGTAACATAATTATGACTTGGGTACATAACTAGTCTGTGGACATTCTATGATTTCTATGATTTAATTCCAGGATTATCCTAATGTGTGAATAACACTGGCACACACCCCGTACAACCACTGTGTCTAGGGGTCTATGGAGGTTTTATTTTACTGATTCATTGTGGTTTAGCTACAGCACCTTCACCCCCCCCCCCCCCCCCCCCCCCCCCACATCAGACTTCCACCTCGCCTTCTCTCGCCATCCTGTCCAGATGACGTATGTGTCCTCACATGACCCCGGCGGGTTCGTTCCCCTCGGCCTCCAGCATCTCCCTGCTGACTCATCCAGGCCTCCCATCTCCCTGATCACCTCCTTCGAGTTCTTCTCCGCTGCTCTGCAAGGTGCCAAAAACAAGGGGAGGTTCCGTTTACTCTACGCACACCCCTCCCTTCCTCCCCGACCGTCTCTCCTCTTCCTTCCATCACTCCCCAAAAATCACAGAGAGCGTGGAGGGCGTGTTATGGACGGGAGAAACCGAGGGAGGGAAAGAATAGGGAGGGAGATCCTTCTTACTGTTTACTTAATCTGGAAAGCCCCCCCCCCCCCCTCTCTGTTTGATAACGCATTAACTCATCGGGTGAATGACCTGGGCCGTTTTTCCAGGAACCACAATTGATTATTTCAGCGGGCTAAATCTGGGATTTGACGTCAACTGCCTACTGTACAGTATGTGTCATAATCTTGTTTTAATCGCCATTTGAGATTACGTGGCTTTTGCTTTTCTATTTAATTTCGTCGGAAATCCGGAAGCCGGATTTGGAAGCACATTGCCACCACATGTGCCGTGGCGACGACTGACCTCTGCTCTGATCTCTCGTTAACCTGGAGATTGTCTCTGCCTCTCCCTTTTTTGATTTTCCCTTTTCAATGACCTCCGATATGCATTATTAGGACACAGACCCCCATAGCGAGAATCCTGTCCCAACAAACTTTGCTGCATGTCACTCTCTCGCCTTGTTTCCTCGCTATCTCCACTTTCTACTATCAATAATGGCAATATTTTTAAATAGATAATTATAATAAAATAAACCTCACCCCCTCCATCAAGAGCAAGGCTCTTTTCAGTGGCGGCATATGTGGCTGTGGTCGTATTGGGTTGCTCCCCGGGTGTGAATGTGTGTAACGATGTGACTGTGAAGCGGAGCTGGATAAATAAAGCTTTAACCAGTTAAACCCTATATGTAATTTCATTTGGTCTTCTTAGCTGAAAATAGATGATCTACAACGCATTGCCACGTGACATCTTGTGATCTTGTAGATTCGCTGTTTCCGACAAATGTTCGCCCCCCAGGATTAAGGATTCTAGACTTCATGCAGTTAGAGGAAATTGCATGTCGTTCACAGAGGGAATGGCGATGGATTGCGGTCGCATGTGTGGATTGCTGCCCGAATGCCGTCCTTTCTGGTTACGTCCTTTCTGCTGAATAGAGAAACGGGCGTGGAGGAGTGTGTGGTTGGCGGCGTTCGGCTCCACCGTTCCACACCTCAACCGCTGTCGAGATGTGGCCACGTGTGCCACGTCCCAACAAAGCAGTCTCAAAACGCCACGCATGCAAGACGGTAATCCAATCTTCTGCCTCCTTTGGCACACCGCCTGATGTATACGCACCAGAGATAGCAGATATACTGTACAAGCTTATGACACGTTGAGAGCTTGTAGTTGTGCTACCAAGTATAAATTCAGCCTCGCCCCCTTGTTTCCGCCGATGGCCTCTCGTAGCATGTCGTACATGTTCAATCACAGTCAGTGTTGCATGCAACAGTGCTCAGTGCCGGCTATGCTGAGAATCCAAAGCCCATGTGGTTAATTTGCACACCATGGCTCTGTGGGTCTCTTCTTACACATCTGAACCATTACAAGGCATCAGTCAGCGTTTGGCATCATCCCCATACCCTGCCGTGTCACATCCCCTCTAATGTGTCCTCTTCTGGTGCCTCCAGAGGAAATGGCACACTTTCCTTCTCAATAACCATCAAACTAGAAACACCCTCTCTCTCACACACACACACACACACACATACACACACACACATATGCATACAGGCTGTGCATACTGTAACTCAATCAACAGTCTTCTGTGTGAAAACCCTGTACAATAATCATATTTTTTTCAAATCCTCCGCCACTGGAGCATGAAATTACCCATGAGTCATTACAGCGAGTGTCCACTTTCCTCCTCCTCCCCCCGCCGAGGTGGGGGCGTCGACTCGTCGGCACCCCAACAAGGCTGACTTAACCGCCCACCCCCTCACCCGTCAGGTTATATCAAACAGATGTCAGCATCAAAGAGGAACCAATCTATAAATCACAGCTCGCGCTTTTGGACAGAGAGGGCCCGTCTTTTTCCAAAAGGAGGACACAGGAGATGAAGGGTCCGGAGCCAAGAACCACCCATCTTGTACAACAAGCAGCTTCCCCCTCAGGGCCTGTCCGTCCGCCGTGCATCACAAAAGAGCTTTTCTTCCCTCTACCAAGTCCTTGCCATTGTCCCACCCTGCTCCCATAGCATCCTCTTCAGAGTGCCTGAGGTCTCGTTTGCACCCGTCCCATGGCCCGCTCCGGGTATTGATGTCTCCCTGAGAAGCCGAGGGGAAGGCCTCACACAGGAGGACGAGAAAAAAGAAAGAAAGAGAAAGAAAAAATAAGCAATAGAGAGAAAAGAAGAGAGAGGATGAGGGTTTTGAAAGGCAGGGGAGAAAAAAAACTTGAGTTACAGTGTGTTTCCTGCATTATAACCTGATCCTTATCGTCAGGCCGGGAGACGGACGGGGCATGTTTGTTGTGTTCGCTCGCGCACGTGTACATGCACGTACACCCGCGCAGTACAGCGGCGTGCGTGAGAATGAAAAGGAGGCGCTGAAATCCCATCGGCGCTGCGCGGATCCCGTGTCGTCTGCCAACGAGGCTGACTACAGCTCGTCTGCCGCCATCCCGGGCCAGCGAGAGCGTGTGACAACAGTCAGTGTCTCTTCTCGCCCTCCGTCTCTCCGTTAAACACGATCTATATACGCCACACATACTGTATAGAGGCAGCATTTCTATCGTTGCAATCTCTCCTCGACTATCCTGGACGGCACAAGTGGATCCTACCGTGTGTGCGTGCGTGCGCACGTGTGTGTGTGTGTGTGTGCGTGCGTGACTGCGTGTACAACCAAATCGCTGTCTGTCATCAGCTGTCTCTCTTTTCATGGCTGTTTCACCTCCGTGGTCTTTGTATGAAGTGTGAACCTGTGCTGGTTGTCCTCAGCTCACCTCGTCGTTCCTCTCTGGCAGGCGGTGATGTGACGGAGGTGTGTGTGTGTGTGGGGGGGGGGGGAACCTATGAAGGAAGCGTGTCCTTACAAGACCGCACTCAGGGCCCTCGTACTGGGGCCCCAAGTGCGGTGCTGTGTGCTGTCACTTCTCAAGGTGGAGGAATGGACCTAAAGCCCCTCCAGAGACACTGTGTGTGTGTGTGTGTGTGTGTGTGTGTGTGTGTGTGTGTGTGTGTGTGTGTGTGTGTGTGTGTGTGTGTGTGTGTGTGTGTGTGTGTGTGTGTGTGTGTGTGTGTGTGTGTGTGTGTGCGCGCAGATGTGACAATGTCATCACAAGTCCTGCAGAACATCTCTGGGCACCCCGCAAATCCTCCCATAATCCCTGTACTCAAGAAACAACACCCAACCACATGAGTCTGCCACATATTTATTTATTTAAAATAAACTGTGTGTGTGAAGGGTGCGGGGGATGTGTGCATGGACAAAATAACAAGACAAGCCACATATTCGATGATAAATCTTCCCACATAGTAAAATCCTCTCGACTGAGAGCTACAAAATATCGGTCTCAAATGGACTTGTTGAACTTGTGAATTCCTTTCCCTGTTTAATGCCTGCCTAGATCACCATCACCCTCTATACAGAGAGAGAGAGATGAACCCCACAGGGATGATCAAGCTCAAGTGTTATGAGAGCTTGTAGATCGGCAATTTTTTACATGGGGGGGGGGGGGGGGGGGTGATCCAACAGACAACTCCGGTTCAGTTTACTAAGTCTGAACCTAGAGGGTTTAAGTGATGAATTAAGTGAGTGACTGATTAAGTGTGAGAGGGAGACAAGCAGCTGCAGAGGGGAAGACATCTGTACAACGGAGGACAACTCACTTTTTCCTCCATCTCCCGTCATCGTTATTATTCTTATTCTCCTCTCTAACACCAGAGCCAGGTCTCCACACAATCTAATAATCCATTCATTGGACTTACTAACAAGTGATCCTAAGCTTAAGTTCAGACCAAATATTTACGATATGACAAAACCGCCTTGAGCCCCATTCATACTACTTGCAACGGTGTCACGCTCTGATCTCCGAACTCGAGCGATGCACTGTATTCGTGAGTCGTGACACCGTGTGAGCTGGTAGATCAGCTGCTTTCAGCACTCTCATTTGCTCCCCCTTAACAAGACAAGGGCCTTTGATTTGAGCCTACAGCATCACAGCCGTCAACAGAGTGAGCACACTCAAGGTGCAAGCGCACTAGGAGCTGCCATGTTGCATTTCCTCCTCAAAGCAACGATCAGACCCGGAGGGAATCCTCAGAGAGGTAGACAGGGGCTCTCAAATCTTGGCTTGGATGAGTGATGCTCAGAATGCTCTCTTCTTAAATGCAAATTTCTCAAATGTGTGTTCTACGCAACAGGGTTGGGCGATATGATAATTATATTATTATTATATTATTTTCATGTTGATAGTGTATACTGTATGTCCATTGTCCAGTAAAAACAAAATTATGAAGAAAAAAAAACGACTGATTCTAAATTTCGATATGTTTTTGGTTAATTGCTCAGCCCTACGTAACGGCAATATTGACTGGCTAACAAGTGTGCCGACATGGTCAGCGCAAATGTCTCCAAATGTCAGACAGGTTAACAGGCAGGCATACAGCAATTTGATGTGGGTCAGCTTAGCTATTCACAGTTTTGACCAAACGGGAATGAAATACAGTCGAGTCGTTAAAATACCCTATTCTGTCTCCTTGACATACATGATGGGGCTGTTGCAGTAAGTGCTGAGTCATTCCTTATATGTGGGAACAGTAGAGTTCTAGGCGAGAGGAAGCTGTGTAACCATGACACATTGATTTATTTGTGTTCACATGACGAGCATTGCGTTTTCCTTTCGTTTGATTTATTCCTTCCAGTGCTTCGATTGACTCTTTAGCTTATAGTGATATAAGAGAAAGAGGCAACTGTGCAGGAATTGTGAATGCACAGTACATTATTGCTGTCGTGTAGAAACCTTGTATCTACATATTTAAGATTTGTATGTGTCTTTGTAAATTATTGCCCTACTTTGAGTGTTGTACAAAAGTTGCGGAAAAGGCTGATGTATCTGATATATTTCTTTTTTAAGCTGTGAAACTGAAAGTCGTTAAGTGTGTCTGTGGATCTTGTGAATATTAACCAATTAAAAGTATTCACAAGAGCTTGTGACTAACTAATAACTACACTCGATCCATTGGAACACAGGTGTTTTTTTTTTCTTTTCCTGAAAATGTAAAATTTTGGACATGCATGGATTCCAGCTGACAGCGACGACATGCAGCTGTGCATGTGTGAGTCGAGAGTGCATGCGTTTGTTCCCCACTATGTCTTCTTGTAAATATCACACTGATGTTCTTGGGAGGTATTTGAAGAATGTTCAAGGCTCCGCTCGTCTCTGTGTGTGTAATCGGCTTTCCGGGCTCAAATTAACTAACCATTTGATTGCAACAAATCACTGCAATTTGTGCTGCGTGTGCAGAGCACAGCACGTTACATTACGTAAGAAATGAATGAGCGATTGAGGGGCGTGCGAGGGAGAGACAGCATGCTCATCTAGAGAGAGAGGGGGGGAGGGGGGTGGACATGTGAACACATCAACTAAACATGCAGTGTTGGACCTAGTCAATGTATGAAACCCAATTCTTGTCCTTGTGTATTTCCGTGACTAAGGTTGAGGAGGACCCCACCTGCTACACACACGCATGCATGGACACACACACACACACACACACACACACACACACACACACACACACACACACACAAACTTCTCAAACTTCACAGGAAGTGGATGTGATTGCAGAAGCATGACCTAACGCCAGCCGGTGTTTGTTTTACGTCTCCCAGGTGACCAGAGGCTGAGAAAGGAAACTGAACTCTCATCACCAGAGACTGTCATCTATATGTGTGTGTGTGTGTGTGTGTGTGTGTGTGTGTGTGTGTGTGTGTGTGTGTGTGTGTGTGCTTGCACACAAGCATATGGGTGGGTAGCACTGTGACCAACAAGAGCAGATGTTTGCAGACCACCTGGTGCTGCTGCTTACAAAGTAGACGTACAAATGCTCGTGTTTTTGCGAATGCAGTGAGCCACTTACTATGACAGCAAGGGCTGAATGTCTGTGTGTCTGTGTGTGTGTGTGTCTGTCTGTGTGTCTGTCCCGCTGTTACACCACCCGCCCGCCACCAGAGGGCGCAGCTGTAGCACACACACACACAGGGCGCAGCTGTAGCACACACACACACACACACACACACACACACACACACACACACAACCACACACACACGAGCTGCGTTCGCTTCACGCGTTTGCGCGTCTTACTTGTGTACATATAATACATCGTCGGTCTACATACATGTACTGACTCATGTGCACACACACATGGTTGCACGCCTACTGTACTTTTTGCACACAACAGGCAGTCTTTTCATGCAGTCACATGCCTCTCGCTGCGATTACGGTTTGACTGGGAGGAAGTTGCCCTACTGAATGGTGTTGAAACCTTAGACTTTTTGCACCTAAGCGGCAGAAACATATCGGTTTGCTCCAGTTCCTTCTCTCGCTCAAGTTGGTCAGACGTTCCGTCAGACGTTCCCCCAGACGTTCCCCCAGGTACCCTGGATGTCCTATGTGGTGACTGTGTGCATTGACTTCTGTATCCTCCCTGACAGTGAGGAAACCTTGTATGTCCAGACCAAAACAGTTACTTTTCAGGAAATGGTAACTAGAATGTCTTCCTAAGTTCCTATGGATCCAATGTAGTGATTTAGTCACAGCAAGCTCTTGTTAATACTTTATATTGGCTAAATATCTATGAAAACCCACAGAAATATAACAAAAATCTTTCATGGCCGTGTGTTGTGATTTGACAATGATACAGTGTATTGAGTCATTGAGGAGAGACAGCCTCGGTATAAACCTCTACGCCACGTGCTTCGAAAGTCTACACGGGTTGTGCAAGGACGCACTGTGATTGGCCAGTAGCCACTTTTCTGTCGGGGCAAACGCTCTCGCCAGAACATGATTTACTATTCTCTGCATATCGGGTCCAACTCGAACGGCTCTGAGTCGGCTCAATCGAACTTCGCAAGTGGCTCAAGTTCGCTTGAGACGGCGGGCCTCCGTCGCGGTCTAGTCCATACTTATAATATATTTAGGTCTAGTCCGCAGTTGTTGTAGGCGAGAGGCACTTCCGCCGTTGGCCATAGAAGCGGGGCGTGGTTATGAGCACAACCCGTGTAGGATTTAGAACACTGTGTCCCCTCCTCCGTCAGGTGTTGAAGGAGAGCGGGCCGCCCCACATGAAGAGTTTCCTGACCCGCGTCTCCGTGGGAGAGTTCTCCGCCGAAGGCGAGGGCAACAGCAAGAAGCTCTCCAAGAAGCGCGCCGCCCTCTCCATCCTGCAAGACCTGAAGAAGCTGCCCTTCATCCCCGCTGTGGAGAAGCCCAAGATCCATTACAAGAAACGCCCCAAGACCATCCTCAAGGTACACCACGGTTTTTCAGTTTGATATGCATTAGGTCACCGGATGTGCTGACTTTTGCTGCTATGTAGAATAGGGGGCATTGTGTAGTTAAGTTAATGTTCAACATCTTTATGCCCGTTAGCATTTACAAGGCTATTCATTCTCGCCATCTTATGGTCATTTGACAGCAATGCTGTACAACCACGAACTGTAATTCGCTGCCGTGGAATTGACAGGCCGCAATTGTGAACGACTGAGCACATTTCCAATCACAGACAGACAGACAATGTGAGACTTTGATAATATTCCACCCTTTCCACTATACCCCCCCTCCCCCCATTAACCTCATGTACCTACTGTACTTTACCTGTGTATACTGTGTATATAGGTATGCATTTTAGATTTTTTTTATCCCCCCCCCCCTCCCCCCGTGCAGACGGGACCAGACTATGGCCAGGGCATGAACCCCATCAGCCGCTTGGCGCAGATCCAGCAGGCCAAGAAGGAGAAAGAGCCAGAATACCAGCTGCTTTCTGAGAGGGGCATGCCCCGACGCCGAGAGTTCATCATGCAGGTAAATACACATGAAGACATGTTTATAGAGTTCATAATGCAGGTACACATGAAGACATTGTTTAGACCAATGTTTATAGAGTTCATCATGCAGGTACACATGAAGACATTGTTTAGACCAATGTTTATAGAGTTCATCATGCAGGTACACATGAAGACATTGTTTAGACCAATGTTTATAGGGTTCATCATGCAGGTACACATGAAGACATTGTTTAGACCAATGTTTATAGGGTTCATCATGCAGGTACACATGAAGACATTGTTTAGACTAATGTTTATAGGGTTCATCATGCAGGTACACATGAAGACATTGTTTAGACCAATGTTTATAGAGTTCATCATGCAGGTACACATGAAGACATGTTCATCAATGTTTAGAGAGTTCATGATGCAGGTACACATGAGGAAATGTTGACCTCTGTTCCAATGGAGCCAATGTACTGTAGCTATTATTTAGTCACAAGCTCAATACCAGCCCAAGCATCAAAGAGCCCTGTGCTTGTCTTGGCAAAAAAGGTTTTCATGATCAAACTAGCGCTGGAAACAGAAATTGCAATGGTTAGAATAGTCATATATTTGGCCGATATATCGGCCAAAACGAAATATCAGTCGGGGTGTACCGCTGGCGTCAACCTGAGACATGGGACAGCGGGGGAGACAAAACACTGGGAAAACACAGATGCTCCTTTTCAGTTTAGTTCTACATCATCAGAAGTGTTCAGTGGGGTGTCCAACCACTCACTGAACACTCGCCTGTGCAGGACCAGATGTGTAAACTGTAGGGAGTGTTGCATCTCTGTGCTACGGACGCGCCTGTCAATGTCACCTCTGATAGAATTGTGAGAGACGTGACATTTTTAAACAACGCCGTTCCAAGTTCCAAAAGTGCCCTACAAACATCCCAATTATAAATGAAACACCTCAGTCAGGGGGTTTTGGAATGAGGAGTTGTTATATGCGGCTACGTCTGCCCGGATGTAATGTCTGCTGATAATATGATGTCGACGGGGAATCTGAGCCAGCATGCCTGATGGCTATTAAAGCAGAGGTGACTGCTGAGCCACACTGTCACCCTACCCCCAACCATCCTACGCAGGCCCTATTTTTTTGGATTATTACTTGTTTTTGCTATATTATACACTGTAGCACACAATAGAGAGGGACACCATTCATAGGGACTTGGCTTTGACAAGCACGAGCACGATCTGTGGCCGTCACATAGCTAGCCCACGGAATGCCCCAAAGAGACCACTAGGGTTATAGTCGTTATTTACGAAGGAAACTAGCTTTCATGTTTCAAATCAGATAGGAACCAGTCCTTACGTTTTTATTAACATTGGCTTTTTTCTCCTTTGCATTATTCAAGCCTTGACAAATGTATTCAATACCCCTGTGTGCCAAGCCCCAGCACAGTCCCTCCTACCCTCTCTCTGTCTGTCTCTCTCTCCCTCCCTCTCTCTCCCTATATCTCTCTCTTTCTCTCTCCACCTTTTCTCTTTCTCACACACACACACACACACACGCGCGCGTGCGCGCGCGCGCACGCGCACACACACACGCGTGTGCGCGTACACAAATCTCTCCACCTGTCACCCCGTCTCTCCCAACCTCTTAAATATTTGAATAGCTGTGTTTAATATCCCTTGTGTTTATAGCATTCAGCTAAATCCCTGAATAGATGACCATCCATCTTTATGGCTCTGTTCTTTCCATTGGAACAGCGAACAGATCTTTTGCTATTAAAATGTCATTTCATGCTTCTATGGTAGGCTTAAGATGGCGCTACCTGCATTCAATGCTGTAGAAATGTAGTTGAGCTAATGACGTGGGTTTCATCAACGGAATTAGATTTTGAGGTCTTGCTCAGACTTGCTGTCCTCTCAAGCTTAATTCATTTATGGGTAATATAACGTTTTTATTGCTAATTCAATCCCAACAACAGCATGGGGACTGGTGAAAGGCACTCTGCAAATGCCACAGAATTGTTTCGGTTCTTCCCAACCTTTTGGGTCTTGAGCTGTACATGGAAAAACTCAATTGTATGGCCCGCCATACTACAATAACATGACATTTGTTTTGCATACCCTACTATCTCAGTGATCCTTTTTGTCAAGGCCTAAAATAATCTGGTGTTATTTACCATTGTGGTAAAATAGACACATTTACTGTCTTTGATGATTGATTGGACACTTATAGCATTAGATGGTCAAAATGGTTACAGGGGGTTCATGCTACAATGCAGCAACAAGAATGTGGTAATACGTTTGTACTCGGGAGTCTGCTATGTACACTAAGTAACTTGTATGTACTGAGCTTTATGTACTGAGCTTCTAATGCAAGGCCTGGGAAGGACACTGCTCATTTCCGGTGTTGCATCATCCAGTGTAACTTGTGCATATCAAGGAATTGCCTGGATTTCTTTGTTTCTTGTCCTCATTCTTTTCTTCCCATCTGCCCCTCCATCCCTCCATCCCCTTGTCTTTCTGACTCACTCTCTTCCTCCTTTCTCTCTCTCTCCCCATACCCCCCCCCCCCCCCCCCCCCATTCATCGAAAAACAGAGCTTCTCTTAGCGTCAGGCAGTAATTCAGCCTCAAACCTATTCTCCATGGCTCTTTCATGCAGGCATTAGGCCCTGCTTGTGTGTGTTCCTTTTGTGCGGCCCACTCACTTCTAAAATTTCCACATTGTTCCCCTTGGTAGGCAGTCGGGCTCAAATGAGTCTCTGTTCGCGAGCCTTTTGTTTGACTCTACCAGCAGTAGTTACGGCAAACTCTCTCTCCCTACCTTGTGTCAAATGGCTTTCACAGGGCTGATGACTTTTTTATTTACTGAAATGGAGCTTTTGTTTATTTAACTAATTTATTGAATCTTTCCTCCATAATAAATCTTGTGGCCTACTTGAGTTTGTCAGAAGAGCACTTAGGGACCTTGTCAAGGCCACTTGAGTGAACGCATGGAGGCCTGTGCTGTTCAGGGCCCAGCTCCCGGAGAACGGTATTTGTACAGTGTAATTGTCTGTTTACCTAACATAATGACGTTTGATATTCTCTTGCAAATATCTGCTTACATTATGCGTGGACAGATTTAATGTCTCAGACCGACGAAAAACAAACTACTTTCAAGTCTGAAAGTAATGTAATTGCCGGCGCGTTCTTCCTAGAAGCCGGAGCATGTCAGATTTGAAATGGTCCTGCTTTACCGAAGGAATATTTCAGTGTGTGAGGCTGGGAATAGGCTCTGCAAAATGACCCGTGTAACCGGAGTGTCGATCAGACGTTGTTTGATCCATCGACACCTTGCATGTTTGGAATGAGATCATAAGACACTTTGTTAGACTTCAAAGTTAGAAGTTCCAGTCAGTTTTAATGTCCTATTCTCTCTCTCTTTCTCTCTCTCTCTTTCTCTGTGTGTGTGTGTGTGTGTGGGGTCGCTCTTGCGTGCAGGTGAAGGTGAGTGGCGAAGTTGCCACGGGAACTGGACCCAACAAGAAGGTGGCCAAGCGCAATGCGGCTGAGGCCATGCTTCTGCAACTAGGATACAAGGCCTCCAGTCTCCCTCAGACCCCCACTGAGGTATGGATCTATACTGTATAAGAACATCCACTTTTACAGCCTCACTACACCATGCAGTACCACGCTCACTATTTTATGACTGGCTTATATACCTGTCTTCAGGTCTATTTGGACTTGGATTTATTAAGCCAATTTATTTTTAGCACCTTTGTATGTGTGGGAAGTGTTGGCACATGTTTTACCGAGCCTGTGCGTATTCCTCTCAGAGCCCCGCTGAGGAATAGCCTTCTATTTCACTGTACTTTGTTTTAATGCATGGCCTCTGTGTTTATATTATTACTCTTTAAGCATGCTTCTAACAGCAATTTGTTATGCCAAATGAAGGCTTACAGAGGTTTGAATGTGGTAAAGCAAGACCACTCAGCTAGACTACTAATATTAATTATTCAGCTACAGTAATACACTCTGAAGATAGACATTATGGGCCCTATCTTCTGCCCAGCGCAAAGCACATCGCAAACAAACAGATGTCATTTTTACACCTAGCACCCATGTTGTCTAAATGCCAAATATTGTGCCTACCGTATTTAGTTCCCTTGGGTGTGCTGGTCTTAACCTTTGGACTGCCACCCCAATAGCAGCTTTTCAGTGCCTTCTGCCAGCTCTATTCATGATTTTAATTCATCATTTGAATGCCAATAGAAAAATCTGTGATATACACAATATATCTCATTTTAACGGGGCAAGTATATAGTATTAGACACCCAGTCCTGATGGTGGCCGTAACTTCACCATTATGCCGATTTTGACCGAATCTGGCCGTCGTCATTTCCGGTTAAACGGGTGTCAACATCCGCTATCTTTCTGCAGCTGCACACAGTGATCTGTCCCCGGTCCCATGTGATCGTCAAATTAAGCTCTAATCAAGCCCCGAATATCGCATTATTTTGAGCAGCTATGCATATAAAGACCGCGTGTGTGCGTGCGCGAGCGTGTTTTAGGTGGACGACATCGGCCGTTAGCAAAAAATTCTAAAAGTTGCTAAATAATTTATAGGGAATAAAACAATGACGTCAATCCTGTCAACGGGAGGTCTGGATTAATTAATTCACTACGTCAAAACCGTCAACGGTAGTTCAAACATAGAGCAGCTTACGCAGCTTGGTGCTTTGCACTCAGACCAGCTTTTAGTTTGTTTTACTCTGGCGTAGTGACGGCATACACATTTCCTTACTATTTAGACAGCACATTATTGGTATTTACCTACTAGGTAGGTAGGTTCACAATGCACGCACACTTATCACAATCCATCCAATTTCATCTCAATGACACTCATACAGTATGAACATTACACCATTTAGATTACATTTTGATGGCTATGAGGTTCAATAGTATAAGCGGTGAGAAGAAGTGGATATTAAAATAGAAGCATTTATTTCAATTAAATGCCTATGCAGCCTATGATTTATTACTATATTGAAATACTACTGATCTTGTAAGAATGTCGTAAAACCATTGCCTCCTGTCTTGCCTCCTGTATTTTTTTATGTCTCTGCTCAATGGACAGCAGATAACAGTCGTCAATAACCATAGAGCTCTGATACATGGATGCATAACTTTTAATGAGTGAGGGATTATTAAACTGATATGTAAAGACATCACATGTGTCTCGCATTACTCCTTACATTCACATTTAGACTCAACTTGTCTATGCTTCTAACCTGACTGTAACCTTTTATGACCCTGAAATATTTGCACTATGACCTTATCTACACTGTGTATTATGTGGTGGTTGGTTGTGTAGGTGGAAGATGGTGAGCAAGCTATTTGTGTACATACAGTATATGTATGTATTTGTATATCTGTTTGTATCTGTGTACCACATGTTTTGTGTATTTGTGTACAGTATGCTTTTCTGTATTTGGTTTTATGGGTCCCTCTTGAAAATGAGATGCTGCATCTCAAGAGGCTGTCCCTTCAATAAAAATCTGAAAATCTGAAATCTGATACTGTTAGATAGTCCCACTCTTGCACTGCCTATACAGCCTTATCTTAAAGGGAATTCAATAAAATGATATTAAAGTGTCAAATCACAACAAGTTGTCTCAAGAGTCAAGACACTTTACATGTAGTCTAGAGCCTGACAGAGATCCCACCCTGAGCAAGCAATTTTGCAACGATGGTAACGAAATGAACGCAAGATCGAAATTCTTTGTACTAGCACCTGAATAAAAAAGGCTTTAACTGTCTGAGCTGCTCCAGTGTCTAACCCCTCTTCTGCAACTCCCTGCTCCTGTGATGCACCAGACTAGCCGTATTAGGCTGAGGCGCGCTGGGTAGACTCCCTACGATATCTATAACATATCTATAACACACACACACACACACACACACACACACACACTTACTGGTTGATTACATCTGTACAGCTCTACCAACCACTTGTTTGTTTTTTCACACAGTACAGTGCCATGCTCTGTAGTCTACCACAGTCCACAGAGTCCATTTCAACCATGAGCATCGTCTTATTAGTCGTAACAAGCTGCAGCCCCGTGGACATGCTCAGCCTTATGTAACTTAATCAGCTCCTCCGAGCTGTGTGTTCTCCATTGAATCATTGATCACTACCATCATTTCTGCACATTAGCACATTGAACATTCTGTTTCATAACTGGAACTGGAAGTGCAGAATATTCGTCTATCCCCAGACAGGTCATTAGTTAGATATCCACTGTCTGTTGTTGAGAATTCTTGTATTTCCAACCTACAGTATACAGATAGACAAAGTTTGCTATTTGCAGTGAACAGCTAAGCAAAACGACTGCATGAATTATAGCCTCACACAAGCTTATACTCACAAGAGACCACACCTCCCTTTTTTAGTAATAACTTTTAAGCCATATTTCAACCTTAATATAATTGTGTCTCTGTCTCATTTTTAAGCATGCCTCCCCTCCGTCTGTTATATGAACAAGCTAGCTTTGACTTAAGCTGTTATGGAGATGACATGAGGTGCATATTCCAGACTGCATAATGCTTTGAAGCATTAGGAAATTAGTCGTATAAGTCAGTGTCCTGGGGATCCGCCATCATCACTTCCATCATAAATCTCCTGCACAGTATTGAAAGGTTTTTAATTGCATTCTAACACTAGTAGGGGCAGCGGTGGTTAAAATGTTGAGAACCTTTGGTTTTGGCCATGTTTGAAGTGTGTAACTGTATGATTATGAAGCTGGGGCTTTGCTGAAAATTAGCATTCTTGCTCAGCGAACCTACCCTGGATAAATAAAGGAAAAACAAAAAAACATTTGTTCGCAATAATTATGATTTCTTTTCTAAATCACCATTTGCTTGTAATACCAGTACATGGTAAACTGATGGATTGGGATAACTTTGACTGGCTGTACCACCAATGAGCACCACTATTCACTGCCACTTGCACAAGACGTCATTGGCAGTAGGCTACATCTCTTTTTATTCAGGGCGGCCCTTGGCAGAACAATAGCAGAAGAATGGTGTCAGTGGCTGATGTATGCTTGGGTATCGGCTTGACAGCTATGGGGATGTCTCTATAAGACCTAGTCCTAGTGGGACGGCCCAGCTCTCTCTACAGCCAAAGATCCTCAGGCAACCCTGGGCTCTTTGGAGCGATCAACTGGCATTAGCTAAGCTCCTGTTTCTTCAGATACGTCTTTCTTTAGCTCTCTCGCTCTCCCTCTCTCCCTCTCCCTCTCTCTCTCTCTCTCTCTCTCTCTCTCTCTCTCTCTCTCTCTCTCTCTCTCTCTCTCTCTCTCTCCTGGCTCTTTGTGAGCTCTGTCTTGGTCTGCATTCCCACCGTGGGATTGTTGGAGATCTGGGCCAGAGAGACATGTTTCGTGGGGGGTGAGGGGGGTGGGGGGGCAGTCACTTGTTTACCGCCATGTCTTCTCATCAGCTGTCACACACGTCAGAGATTATTTGCTTTCCTATCTCCCACATGGCCACATCATGTATGTGTGTGTGTGTGTGTCTGTTCACACCGTGCAAGTACCAGAGTGAATAGGGTGTTTTCACTTGGTATTGACAAGCCCTCCTCTCTAATTAGGTAGCTGTCCTAGACAGACACTAGCCGTGCTCAAGCATCTCCTGTGAGACGCTCGTCCCTTTGTGGTCCAAACAGTAGGAAGGAACTCGTCTGACGTGCGTGAAGAAGCTGTTTGTTCAAGACTCTAACATCTCTCTTAACCCCCCCCACCCCCACCTCCTATCCCTCCCGTCCCTTCTTCTTCTCACATGGCTACAGATGGACAACAACAAAGGCTGGAACGGACAAAAGGCGCCTTTTACCGAACCGACAAGCAACAGTGAGTATCCGCACGTCTCTGCCGTTGTCCTTGCCTGTCCCATTCTCCGTCCGTCCACCCCTCCCTCTGTCCCGCAGGTGATTCAAGTGGCGGAGATGGCCTGCCGTTTAATCTCAGTGACTGGTCAATGGGCGACTGACTGTCAGCTTAATCGGCCATGCGTCCTCGTGGGGAGCCTGCGAATGCGGCTCCTTTCACCCAGGCTTACAGGCCAGCCAGGGGGAGGGACCCCCAGGGAGGCCCCCCCGCTGCCTTCCTGTGCATAGACCTAGTCTTTCACTCGGGATTAACGCACACGCAGCCGCACACGCACAACACACTCAGTCACTTAGATACACGGACGTAGACACACACACACACACACACACACACACACTCACACAACACACACACACACACTCATACCCATATGGTGATGAGTCTAAATATGCATGTATGATCTGATATGATGCGTTTAAACCTTCCTTTTTGTAATCAATTTGATTTATATATTAGAAATGAATAATAACGAACAAGTGGCTTAGAAATGTTATACCAATTACCAACTATGAATTAATGGATTGATCTATAGTATATTTATTATGGAGATAATTACATTCAGCTTTAGAGGTCAAGTGGAAGTCTTCACAGACAACTGGTTTAGATGGATTTCTCATGTCTCTACCATAAGACCTGACTTTGTTTAAATTCAGTTAAATATGTTTAGCCTGTAGAAGTGGATGCACCTGTTCGAGGTACTTATGTATAGAAGAGAGGCAGATGTGTGTATTTGTATGTATATTTATTATTTGTATGTGTCTTGTGGTGTTTTGTTTTTGTTGTATGTATTGTCTTAGTCTTTTCGTTTTCATGTACAGTATGTTTGATTAACATTCTATAAAAAGTCAAACTAAATAAATTAATAATAACGATAATTAATGATAAAGAAAGAAGACGACGAATAAAGAATCAGAATAGATAATACCTAAAATCACTAAATAAATATACATTTGATTAAAGTAAATATTAAATAAAATATTAAATAAAATAAACATAAACCAATCGAAAAGATTACGGCCACGGCCATTTATCCACAAGTAAAATCTAGACCAGCTTGCTGTACAAGCAGGTAAAAATTGAAATCAAGCTGACCGCTTATTTCCTCTCTGGTCCTTGAGGATGTATGTGTCAACAATGTAAATGTACTGATGAATGAATGAGTGCAAGTGAGTGTGCAGGGGTGAGTGTGGAGGGGTGAGTGTGGAGGGGTGCGCACTGTACGTCTCTGTGCAACTACCACACCAGGGGAGAGAGAAGACAAAAGGAGAAATACAATGCATTATAACAAAATACAATAAATACATAAATACATTTAAATTAACATAACTAAAAATCTAACATTATAAATACTCAGTAGTATATACCGTATACAGTATATGATTAATATCAGTTTCATATGCGTGAGTACTGTATGTGAGACAATGTAGACGGCTAACTATACAAGTGATTCTGATAGTAATTGCGTGAAATTGCATATGAGCTGTCGTTATATAGTACATATAATGTATAATATGTCCAGAGCCTAGGGCACAGTGGGCAGGGGCCCTTCCAGAGCCCGGGCAGAGGCCTTTGTGCTGCTTCTGGACAACCAGCGATCCGTGGCACTGCACTCCCTGTGGTGGTGTGGAACGCGTGTGTCAAATTTGAAGTCGGAGGGGCGAGCGGTTCTCGAGTTATTTGGATTACAGACGTACATACACATGTATGTACACACAGAGCATGGTGCATAAACGAGAAAACGCGAAGGGACATTTAGAATGATAACTGAGGAGATTTGACAAGCGATTGCATCACAACCAAACAACCCTTGACTGAGAAGTGCCTGAACACAGTTTGGTATAGGAAACGGCTTCTCTTTGTGAAGTGCTGCCATTCTAAAGTGTACCTGGTCCACAATCAAAATGAAATGCCCTTAACCCCACAGAGCTATATATTTGAGACGCGGCATTCTTTATTTTCATCATTTTGCCACTGTAACGGCCGCAATCTCGCAGATCTTGGGAATTTGGCCTCGACAGGCTTTTCCGTCTGTTCGCTAAGTTAATTCTGTGTTCTTTGTGAGTATTACACCTATATGAACTTTGAAAGTACGCACTAATCCCACGATGGAGGTGAGTCTTAAGCAGACTTTTAATTTATCATCCTTGCCATGACTAAGCTTAATTCGTGGCCCAGCTTGATGAAATGACACACTGTGAGGAGTTGCCAAACTCTCTCTCCTTCTGTCTCTCTCATTCGACACAGGCGACGTGAATAACACATTTTGGAAAGAACTTTAGCGGACAAATAAATAGTCCAATAGATGTGGAGCGGCACAGAGAAAAAACCAAACCGATAGCCTTATTAGATTTGAATGTACTGTCGTCACTCCTATCTAATGGTGGTGCTTGGCAGAACGACGTAAATCCTACACACATTATCCAGCTACGGTCTGGAAAGTGGAATGGATGTTTCAACTTTCCCATGTTGAAAAGTACAAAGCAGACCAGTCAGCCTAATGACTGGGAACAATTTCTCCGTGCATGTTGTTCATGTATCCAGATGAGAGAAAGAGAACACGCCACTACCACTCAACTTATATAGTGCTCATAAAAGTCATTTACACGGTTTTGGAAGATAGATCATTACATTTACGTGCGTGGATATATTGCCATTAGTTTTGGATAAACTGTTTTAGAGGTCATGGTTGCTATGGTAGCCCAGGCTCTAGTCATTGCTCCATGTCTCTTGGAACAGAGGCCCCTGGGAAACGAAGTCTTCCTTATTTGGTGATAATTATTCCCACTGTTTGCTTAGAGCGCGTGCGTCTGGAGCGGGGCCATCCTCAGTCATAGTGTATCTCCCTCCCTGCGCGAAGCCTTAACTATCTGCTAATTACCTCTTTAAACAAACCACACAACGCTCACACAGCTGCTAATGTCCAAATAATGCTTTTTGCGTAAACACCATTTACAGCTCATTCAAGTTGTGTGTGTGTGTGTGTGTGTGTGTGTGTGTGTGTGTGTGTGTGTGTGTGTGTGTGTGTGTGTGTGTGTGTGTGTGTGTGTGTGTGTGTGTGTGTGTGTATTCATGTGGGTGTGTTTATGCACATGTGGTTTCATCGACATGGGTGAATGCAAGATGCTTTTGTTTGGCCTATTATTACGTTATATGAACAGAATTTGAATGAAAATCCAAAGATATACAACGGATGCTGCACAAATAAGTCGTTAGCCTGTGATCTGAGCATGAAGAGGTGGTGCTCATGAAACAATGTTTATTGTAGCCTCTATGCTAATTTGTCACACAGACAAAGCTAAGTAGTGGAGACTGGCATCTCCAATTCATGAACGTGACAGTCGACTGGGATGAGGTGTTATCATATTCATGGAAAAAAGCTCTTGAAACTTAATTTCTAACGTCTGCTGAATTTCACAGTAGAGCTGATTTTGCATTATAATTATATGTCAAAGACAAGTAGTGTACCCCACATAAAGACACGTGCAAGTATGTTATGTAAGGTGTTTTGTGCTATTATCTCCTCTTGTCCTTGTCTCCATCTGTGCACACTGCATGCATGCAGTGCAGTGAGTGCACCGACAACGCTGGTGTGAAATGACGCCTCTTTGTACATTGTGAGTGAATCTGTCCTCTACCTTGTCTGGAGCTGTGGGAGAGGGTCACAGCGCTGTGGCAAATGGAGCAGCACAGAGACGGGAAGAGAGGGTGGAAACAAGAAAGAACAGGGTGGGAAAAAAGGGAATAAGAAGAGAGTGATTTTTCTCTCCTCTGTTCCCATGGGTATATTGCAGCAGGGCTTTTCAGTTGAGTTGCCACATTTCATTTCCTGCTGTGCATGTCTGTCTGTTTGTGTGTGTGTGTGTGTGTTTGTGTGTGTGTGTGTGTGTGTGTGTGTGTGTGTGTGTGCGTGTGTGCGTGTGTGCGTGTGTGCGCGTGCGCGTGTGTGTTCGTGTGTGTGTGTGTGTTCGTGTGTGTGTGTGTGTGTGTGTGTCCACAGTGTGTGTGAAGTATGTGAAGGTCTTGCTCCATAGTGGTGATTTATAGCGTTGGGCTCCGGCCCTATCTGTTTTCGATCAGACTCATGCTCGGCTCTGGCCTCCCTCCAGCGCCTCCCCTGGCCCACCGGACCCCAAGTCTGGGTGGGACCCCTGGAAACTGGCTGGATCCAGCACTATATGGATACACACTCTGATTTCAAACTCTCTCTACCTCTCCCTCTCCCTCTCCTCTCTCTCTCTCTCTCTCTCTCTCTCTCTCTCTCTCTCTCTCTCTCTCTCTCTCTCACTCTCTCTCTCTCTCTCCAGCTTAGTCCAACTCAATGCTCATGATCTCGTGCAAACATGCAAACATTCTCTCACACACATGCACTCAACCTCACTTAGGCAGACAGAAACACACACTCACATGGATTACATTGACTGCACCCCCCACACGCACACACACACACACACACACACACACATAAATGGCTGATGTCATGTTGGCTAACACCTTAATTTTTTTTACGACGCAGTATGTACAGAGCGCGCAGGCCTGCAAGCTTTAGTTGTTGTAAATTCAAATGAAAGTTGTCGTCGAGTGATTGGAGAAAAGAGGGAGAGGAGAGAGTTCCTAGCGGTTGTGTCATTGCTGGCGTGTTGTGGTACTTTGTTGTATTATTATGAAGTAATCTCATGGACATGAGCACTGTTTCCTTCAGCATATCAACTGTTGCCCTGGAACAACTGCAACCGTTATTGTTCGTTTAAGGAAATACTGTCCGCAGGTTCCCAGAAATGTGAGATACATATGACACTAGACGGTGTAAAGCAGTGTCCTCCCACACCCGTGTTTCACTATAAACTGTACTGTGCTAAAGTTGTGTTTGTTCTCGGAGTGTGTGTGTGTGTGTGTGTGTGTGTGTGTGTGTGTGTGTGTGTGTGTGTGTGTGTATGCGCGTGCATGTGCGTGCGTGCAAGCGTGCAAGAGAGATTCTCATTCAAACAGGAAGTGGCCTGTCAGTCATGCGCTCACTCCTGCGCTCTCTTCCAGCTGTTGGTCCATGCACACATGCACGCACACACATGCACACACACACGCACACACAGCTGCTCTTCCTGTCTCTGGTGACCTTGGCAGGGCTTGGAGGTTCTGCATGGTTTTCACATCCACTCATCCCCACCTCCTCCTCCATTCAGAACTGGCTCCCAGTCCTTTTCCATCCTCCTCTCCTCTCCTCTCCGTCCAGACCACAGGGTGATGAAAGCGCCGGACCTCAACCACAGCGCTTCCTCCTTCCACCTGTCATGACCGTTTCAGATCAGCGGTCTCGGAGCGGAGGAAGCCAACATAAACTAATGAGATTTAGCCGATGGGTCTGGACGTGAACACGGCTCTGGAGAGCTGTTCGGTCCAGTTCGCCAGGAGCTCTGCGCTCCTGGATCCATCCCGTTCTAACGCAGGCGTCCAGACAGACAGACAGACACTGAGGTTCGCTCGCCCTCACAGATCCCCATATCCTCCTCGACAGTCTCTGGAGCACACGCCCGGCCACTGAAAACATCCTGAGAGCAGAGAGTCGGTCTGATAAACATGTGATGAAAGCAACCTGTTTGCAATTGAGACTCTGCTGTTGAAAGGAGCATTATGGCTTTATCAGGATTCCCAGTTTGCTGACACCAAGACTTCTCCTGATTCAAGGAAGATGAAGTTACTGCTCCTCTGATATTGGGGTGTGTGCGTGCGAACAAGCAAGCGAGCGACTGTGTGCGTGCGTATGCGCACGGCATACATGTGTGTGTGTAAGACAGAAAGAGGCTGTGTGTGCATTTCCCAGCAGACACTGTGATAGTACTTGGAACTGCCAGACCACATGAAACTGTCATCTACGTTTTGTGATGGAATGCCAGCTTAGGAGCCAATATGTGCTCGCTCGCACACACACACACACAAAAAATACCCACACTTTGACTTCCTGTGGTACTACTGACTGACGGTGGAATGTGTTTGCATGTCATTTTCACAGGTAATGATCAATGGGGCTCTAATGATTAATTTCTCTCTCCTTCCAGCCCAGAAAGGTCTGCTCCACCTCAGCCCAGACGTGTACCAGGAGATGGAGGCCAGCAGGAAGCAGGGCGGAGGTGGAGGCGGTGGGGTCCCCCCCGGCTACCTGAACCCCAAAGACATGGGGCCGTGCTCCGCCCCGCTGCCCCCGGGACACGCCCCGTACTACGGCGGCGGCGGTTCCTCCGCCTCCCCCTCGTCCAACCCCACAGCGGCCATGGCCCGTGAGCTGCTGCTGAACGGCCAGGCCTCGGCAGGCGACGCCAGCGCCCTGGGGGGGCTGAAGGGGAAGGGCTCGTCGTCGGTGCAGCCCGCGCAGCAGCTGGACTACCTGGCCCGCATCCAGGGCTTCCAGGTGAGGCCTCCTGTCTTCACATAGAGCACTCATAATGGGTTCAACCAGTGGTTCTCAAACCTCCACAATGTTTAGGTGTTATTTGGCCACCATCTGATTTCAAAATCTGCTATTCATGAATAGCAATATGAAATTGGGTTCAAGTGGTTAAAGTGTTTTTCATTTTGTTGGGCACCCCCAGGAGGGGGGCGGCTGTATAGTATACCATAATACCATAATAAGACCGCTTGGTGGTTTGGTAACAAACCCTATCCACTTTCTGTTCCCCACTATGGACGCAATTGGCAGGCTTGGGGATGTATCGCTGACACTGAATCACACAGGTGCTTCTGTCATTACTAGACTGGACACACACACACACACACACACACACACACACAGTGTACTGTATGTTCTTAGTGGTCTCCTTCTTTTACGTGTGTGTGTGTGTGTGTGTGTGTGTGTGTGTGTGTGTGTGTGTGTGTGTGTGTGTGTGTGTGTGTGTGTGTGCGTGTGCGTCAGTGTGCACTGCATACCAGCATTAATACCAGTGCCTGTTCATTTAAGCTGCAGATGCTTTTTATCAGCTCCAGTGAAAACATTTTATCTTAACCTGCTGAGGGCTCCTTTGAAAGGCCTTTGTTATTGCTCAGAGCCTTCCTGTGTGTGTGTAACCGGAGAGAGATCACTGCAGCCTGGCCAAGCCCAAACACACACACACACACACACACACACACACACACACACACACACATCAGGGTCTGTTTAAAGCAAATGGGAGAGTTGGGCTCATCCCGGTAAATGTGTGTGAGATGGGTCCCAGTTAAGCACTAGTTGTTCTCATATTGTACACAGGATCATAACCCAATTCATTAGCCTTTGGTGTGTGTGCGCATGTGCGGCACGCGCACATTTGTGTTTCTTTGCGTCCGAACGTGTGTGTGTGTGTGTGTGTGTGTGTGTGTGTGTGTGTGTGTTGAGGCAGGAATTCAGACTGTAATTGAGACATGCAGACAATATGTTCCATGGAGGGATGTTTCATATCATGTGGGTTTGTAATGAGAACCGCTGGTTGCCTACACAGCCATGTTGGGAAGATTCTGAAGGCTTATGTGTTTTTGTGGGTTAAAAAAGCCACCGCAGATCTCAATACTTTTCAACCAAAGTATGCCTTTCCACCCGAGCGGCGTGCGTACAGGCGTACGTACAGGCGGCGCTTCGTGGCTGACTCCGCTTCCTCCCGACGGCGCTGAGCAACAAACATTAAAATCTGCCACCGCAAGCCTTCGGTCTATTTATATCTATCCTATTTGTTCGTTTTGCTAATTTGATAATCCTCCACACTGATTAAGTTCATTTTCTTTCCTAATATATCGTTGTAACGTTGTAATACTGGTTACCAGCTGGTTACAGCGACCACCCAACGCTAAATAAATGTGGCGACGCAAAGTGCTGACGAAGATATTCCCGTCGCTATCTGTTTCATCCACCTATCGGAGCCTTGCCTGCTGCACTGCGGAAGATATTTTTGGGGCTTTTTGCCTTTTTTTTTATACAGTAGTCTGACAGGAAATGGGTAGAGAGATGGGGGGGGGGGAGACATGCAGCAAAGGTCACCGGGATCGGGACTCGAACCCGCGACACGCTGTCAGGCTGGATTTCCAGCGTAGGCGCCTGGGCCAGCACCAGCGGAATCCTGGGTGATTGAACCCTGAGAGTGTAAACATGGTCCATTTGTAGACTCTTGAGAGTTGAGATAACACGCAGGATTTTGCAGAGTAAGCCCCTCTTGATTGGGTTTGGAAAACGGCCGGTGGTGGAAGTTCTGACTGGATATTGTGGATAAGCATCGGGTGTGTGCTGTACGCACGCCAGCTTGGAGCGAGGATGCTGGCACACCTGATGCTTTTGTGCGTTGCATGCGCATGTGTATTTCCTATTAATTTGGCTGGCGTGCTGCTGGCATGGCGGCTGTATGTGCTGTAAGTAGTGTAGGGCAGAAACAAAGCAACAGGGGAGAGGTAATAGTCAACACATGGTCAAAGAACTGCCTGAGTCACGAGGAAAGGTGCTTTCTCTCTCTGCCTCTCACACACACAAACGCAGTCACACACACACACACACACACACACACACACACACACACACACACATATATTACGGTACACACACTGACCCTGATGACTCTTTCTAGGCTTTCATTTGACAATTGATTGTCGAACTGTGTGGATATTGGAATGAAAGTGCAAGTCTGTCCAGCTGAATTGGAGCGAGGAATGAGTGATTCACTGTGATTGTGCTTTGGAGGTTATTGGAGCAAGACAGCTGTGTGTGTGTGTATGTAAATGGTAAATGGTGCATTTATATAGCGCCCTTATCCAAGGCGCTTTACAGAGATTGTGCATTACATTCACCCATTCATACACCGATGGCAGCGGAAACCATGCAAGGCACCAACTAGCACATCGGGAGCAATTAGGGGTTCAGTGTCTTGCTCAAGGACACTTCGACAGTAACTCTGGGGGAGCCCGGGTTCGAACTGGCAACCTTACGGTTACCATCCAGGCACTCTACCCCTGAGCCACCGCCGCCCCCATGTGTGCGTGTGTGTGCGTGCGTGCGTGCGCGCGCGACGATGCATAACTGTTCAGTTAGTTAAGTACCAGAATTGAGAACTTGTACAGTGCTAATACAGTAGGTCACCGAGAAAGAAAGTCCTTGATTAACGAAATTGTTTAGGTCGTATTTTTTTTCTCCACAGTTATCAAAGACATATGCCAACACTGTCCTACATTAATTTGAGCTGCAATCATTCTTTATGCTTGTAGACTACAAAATGTGTGCCTCCGTACTAAACATTTGGCAGGTTGTTAAATTTGGCAAGTTAAATGTTGCACGTCGCAGTATAAAAATTACATTTTTACAGTTTATAATTGCTTACCATCAAACCAACTTGGTTTGCAAGGGGTGGTATATCCCCTGAGTGTGTTTGGATTTTCAGTGCATTGGAAAAAATGACAGAACCACGTTTAGTACAGTTCATGTTTTGGGGGAGAAACAAAGCTAACACCTGACCTTGTGGTGTGTTTCTAAGTGTGTTTGTGTGCTCCAGTGACTGTGTAGTGGTTACGATCCCTGCCTGCAGTGCCAGTGGACACTCTGCATTCAAATTGCAACCAGAAAATGTCTCTCCTTCGTCTGTGTGGGAGCTTTCTCTGTGTCTCAGTAAAGGCATTCTGTGTGTGTGTGTGTGTGTGTGTGTGTGTGTGTGTGTGTGTGTGTGTGTGTGTGTGTGTGTGTGTGTGTGTGTGTGTGTGTGTGTGTGTGTGTGTGTGTGTGTGTGTGTGCGTGTGCGCGTGCGCGTGCGTGGACTCCCCATGGTGCACAAGCACAGTATGTGGCGGGCCTCCATATTTAGGCAACACGTGGACTTTATCAGCGAGGTCCATCAGATATGTCCACCTGCTAAATCTATGGCCAATAACACTGTTCAGATATCAATCAGTGGAGATCTGCTATCTCCTTGCGACGAGCTTACTGGAGTGAGAACGTACCCTTCTGCGTTGGAAATCCCATGTTAATGAAAATATTATCCCTACCGGGTGTCTGATGTTGATATATATGTTCAGCACATCTGCACCGCAAGACAAGTTCTCAGGATTTCTTCTTTCTGCTCCCCACTCTCTTTGGCAGTGGAGGGAAATGTTCTTCAAATGGGCTCCACCTCGTACCCTGCTCCACAACGTCCTCCCCCCCCCCCCCCCCCCCCCAACTCTCCCTCTCGCCACTCTTCTTTTCCTCCCTTCCAAATCTCTCTCCATCTCTCTCTCTCTCTCTCTCTCTCTCTCTCTCTCTCTCTCTCTCTCTCTCTCTCTCTCTCTCTCTCTCTCTCTCTCTCTCTCTCTCTCTCTCTCTCCTCTCTCTCTCTCCGTCTCTTTCATCACTGTATCAACATCAAACGGCTGATCCAGTCCAAAGCGTTCAAAGACACTTAACGGTTTGTTTCCAGCCTCCTTGCCATCGTCCCATTCCACTGCCCTCTGTTTACTCTGGGATTTACGTTAGAAAATACATTTCGGGATGGCTAATCCCGCTGCGTTTGATTTCTGCGGCATTGTGATGGCTTCCAGCTGCGCCGTGCGGCATATTTGTGTGAAGAGCGATCTTTGAAAACAAGTTTTGTCGGTGGTATAAATCAGACAGCTAATGCTGCGCTGGCTCGGCGCACAGTCTCCCCGCTTGCATGGTGGCCCTCTCTACATGCGTGTGTGTGTGTGTTTGTGTGTGTGTGTTTGGCAAAACAGAGTGATGATGTTTTTATACCACAATCAAGCCCATTTGCAAACCCTTAAATCTAATTCCATCAAGTGCCAGGGCAGCAGATTACTGCAATATGAATATGCAGCAAAATACAAATCTTTTTTTCTTTTTTTTTTTTTTAAACAGAGCCCACTTTGCTGTCACATGACTGTGCTCCCTTTTTGTTCATTGTATTTTCATAGTGTCGATCATATTTCATCTAAAGCTCTAAACCAGGCCCTACCAGACCAGAGATCGACTGTGTTCACCTGATACCAGAACTTTGTTTCTGGTCCATACACTTGTTACAAACATAGGTGGCAACTGAAATTAAATACTTTGTTTTGCTGGCATTTATCTTGTGAGCACAAATTCATTAAAATGTGGGAACGAATTGTATAATTTGTGTGCATGTGATTTCCCAAAACATGTATGTAAGTATGAGTTTGTTTTCTTTGTAAATGATATTGGTTATTGGAGTTGCATTTGGTCAATTCGTGAATTAGTAATGATTTTTTAATGTTCTTCACATACATTATGGCCTACAGTAGACCAAACCATTTGCATTTCAGAGCATGTTTATTTGAATTATCAATTATGAATTGTGTTCCAGCTTGGATCAATGGAACTAACGCACTATACTTAAAGTTATTATTGGTATCACTATGACAGAAGATTTGTCACAAATCTTTGGTATGTTACTGTATGTCATAAGTCATATTATGTATTATAATTAAATCGTAGTGTTTTGCCAGTTATTTGGGGACCCACGGCCACTTGCAATACCCTCGTAGACCTGGCAGGTTGAGAACCACTCGTCTTAGAACAGTCATGACTGCCAAACATATTGTCCAGACCGTGCGAGATGTGAGAGCGAGTAGAGTGTCTCGTTTTAGCCTCAGTGCCCAGATTTCTCATTAAGGTGAAGTGTTTGTGTTATATTTGGATGCACATAAATAGACCGTTTCCCTATTAACTCATTGAGCAAGTCATTCATCTTCTGGGTGTTTGCCTTTCCAGGTTCCTCTGAATTGGAAACTCCCTTTGTCTCAATTGTCTACTCCCATAATGTTCATTCTGTACAGTTCTGACTTAATATAAGGACACTGAGTAGCTATTATTATACTTGTGAGAACTTACTCATTCTAGGAACCATTAATAGCCGAAAAAGCAGATCTACAAAGATCAAAAAGCGTCACACTGCAACACTTTGGGGGCTTGTAGATCAGCTATTTTTTTGGTGTGCCGCACAACTTAAGTTTAAAATACAGAAAACCCTAACCTCAATGCCTAATCCCAACCCTAAAAACCTAACTCTCATAATATCTATGTCTATATACGCATGGGGCAGTTGGTCCTCACAAGTATAGTACTACACACACGTGCACACACACACACACACACACACACACACACACACACACACACACACACACACACACACTAACACACACAATCTGGAGGAGTGAAAGGTATATTAACAAAGTTCTTAAAACACTCTTGACCCTTGGACTCTCTCCGCTCAAGTGGCCTAGCGTGGAACCTCTAATTGCTTCACACTAACAATGGGAGCCTTCCTCTACCCCAGAGGGCTTGTTTATACACGGTCAGGTTGGTGTTATTAACATGCTATCTTGCTCTCCACACCCTTTACTCGGCCCTGACTGGTTCCCTGTAATATTAACCAGAGCTGTGCTTCGCGGACAAGGCTGAGTTTACCCCAAAACTATGTTTCGTTTTCAATTAAACCTATACTGTATGTGACTAAGGGCATAATTTAATATAATCTAATGTACACGCAGTACTTTTCCTGTCAGGACTTGGATGCATGTGCTTATCTCTTTTTTACGTCTGCAACCCTGCCATCACAATGTGTAGGTGTGCATGCATCTAAAGGGTGATTTACACTACAGATGACATGGACGCCACAAATTACATTGGACAAACCAGATGCACTGGTTGAGCGTTATTTAAAAACACCTGTCCACCGGAGGCACAATAAGTTGACTGTGTAACAAAATCAACATATCTGTACATAATCATTGCAATAACATGGAGCATCGGGCGCCCGCTGGCCAAGTGGTCCAGGCGCATGCCACATACAATATAGGCTGGCCTGACAGCACATCGCGTGTACGAGTCCCATTCATGACGACCTTTGCTGCATGTGTCTCCCTTCTCTCTCTCCCTCTTTCCTGTCAATCTTCACTCGATACTATCAATAAAGGCTCAAAAGCCAAAAAACAAATCTTAAATCGTGTCTCACACCGGAAATAGCCGATATCTACAAGCTTGTGGATCTGCTATTTTCGACTGCAGCGAGACACACACCGGCACGCCAACTAAATATAAATCAGGCTCAAAAGTCACACATCTGAGTGAAGTGCGTTGCGATCGTGCTTTTCATTCCGTGCGTGTTTCTCTCCTGGAGGATGAAGAGGAGCATCTGAGGAAGAGCCCTCCAGCTCCACAGAGCCCAGAGGTCAGCGGGCGTTCCGCATTAGTGCCGCCAATCAATCGCTAGGCCTTGCGTAACTCTCTCTCTCCTTTGTCTCATGAGAGAAGTGGATTAGGGGCTGCTTTAGACCTGGGATGATTAGTTAGGCCTGTTTAGAATGCATGGCACAAAGCAAAGCATACACATGCACATCGTCGCTAGCTGCTGGCTAGAAACCGTGCATGTCCAAAAGCGTTACTTTTCCAATGGATCCAAAGTATAGTAGATATTATTTAGTCACAAGCTCTTGTTTATGCTTTTCCTTGGTTCAATATTCATAAACCAAGAACCATAATAAACCATAGAAACAGTGCAGGAAACGCAGCATTTTGTATAACTCTGAGCTAAATCACACAATGCTGAACCCTGCTGCTTCCAGGTCAGGTAAATCCCAGAATTATATTCAGCCACTTGCCCTATTTTAGCAGCCAACAGGATTGGTAGAACAGAACAGGACATCTAGTTGCTTGCCAGTTACCTGTCACATTGACCAGGCTGTTTTCTGGTGGTTTACCATCTTAACAAAGGCATTTAGCAAACACTCTTATCCAGAGCGACTTACAATAAGCAAGGCAAATACAACAAATGCAGACAGACACAGTTTTCCGGCCCACGAAGGGAGGGACCTTCCGATGAAGGGAGGGCCTTTCGCCCTTTAGTTTTAGACCGCGACGGTTGGGCGCTGTCTCAAGCGAACTTGAGACACGTGAGACACCACCGAGCGAGCGAGTTGTCATGTCGAACGTTGCGAAGTTCGCTTGAGCCGACTCAGCGCTGTTCTAGTTGCGACTCGATAGGCGGAGAATCGCCTCGTCCTCCCTACAATGAACACTGCAGAGCGCTTCCTACCCCACTGACGGTGGCCCATCTCACCCAATCACAAGCTGTAGCGCTCCTTCCAGCCCCTCCCTTGGTGGTAAAGTCCCTCCGTTCGTGGGGCGGAAAACGGAGTGGCCAGACAGACAGTGTAGTGCCTCAGTAACCTAGGATTGCAGGTAACCCAGGAACCTAGCATCTGTCAAGACCAGAGGTTTTCAACAGGTGGTCCGTGGACCACTGGTAGTCCGTGGAAGTATTGTGTGTGGTCCCTGACCATTCATTTAGTAATTAAAACATTTTATGTCTTTCCACTAGTTGAGAAACAGTGAACTGAATGACCTGGTGAACTTTGCCAATCAGTGAAGAAGTTTTCGTTTTTGTAAAAAATGCTGCAAATGTCCTGCTCATCCAGAATTCTATCCTCAGAGATGCTATGAGTGATCTGGTTCTGCATTTCCTCAACAAAATGAAGAAAATTGTTTCAAAAAACAAACAAACAAAAAAACATTTTATTACTCTTTTTATTACTTCTAAACATTTTGCCAAACATCACACACACTCCTATCCTCCTGGTGGAGACCTGTGCCCAGAAGGGCACTTTTTCTAGTTTATTATCAATTCCCAGTGATGTTTCAGTGCACTGATGTAATTTTGGACAATACACTTGTAATGCCAAATTGTTAAATATCCTGCCTTCATTGCATGTGTTTGATAACCACATTGCAAAAAAAAGAGTGTCTCACCATGGCCTGGAGCGACAAAAAAATATGAATGGCCTATTTCTCACCTAAAATGTTATCAGCAACTGTTTTGTTGAATTGTAAAGGTGAAATAGAGAAAGTTTCCAGACAAGCTGTCATTGTTCTTTTCTAAGCCCACTTCCTCAAAACGCCAACAAACTGGCTACAAGTGAAAGCTACTTTGTTACACCTATCAACAATGTCGGTGTGAGATTGTGAGTGTAGGGTAACGTTATTTTTAAATGGCGGTATCCACTCCTACTAGTGACTGTGTGTCTGTCTGTAACGGTCCGTCTGTCTGTCACCTGCAACTCATTACCACAACATACACACGATGGCACTGTCGGCACAGCATGTCACACCCACACACGCCACTTACAAGACGCACACACTGGCCGCCACCACGCACGTGCACACAAAGTGCACATACACAACATACATAATAATCAATCCCTATTTTGGGCATGTCATTAAACTCATTATAGACAAAAAGTCAAACTCATTAAAAAAATCGGGAAAATGGCCCATCTAGTTCTCGATGTGTCAAGACGAAGTATAAAATGACGTGGTTAATCAATTTATTGATTATTGAACTGATTCTTTATATGCTTCTCCATTATTCAATGAATCCAAAAAGAAAATTGATACAGTAGTTGCAGCACCAAAAGATAGCTTGCTACTGTATATAACACTGGCACAAAGACACACACACACACACGCACACACACACACACACACACACACACACGCCCCTCACATCGCAGTCACATACTCTTGCCTATACTGTATCAATATTCCCATTATGTACAACATGGCTCTCATTGTCTCCCTTTGTGTGTACGTGCAACGTGCGTGTATGTGTGCTACGTGCACAACGCGCATACATATGTGTGGGTGGGTGTGTGCGTGCGTGCCTGCGAACGTGTGTGAGCATCTGTTTACACGTCTCTCCTCCAGTGCTGTTGGAGGGGCCTCACCCTCGGCTGGGGACCTGACAGCTTGCGATGGATGGAGCACGCTGGGCCCCGCTGGTCGGACTGCCTGATTACGCCATACATCAGCAGGCCCCTGACGGCCCCTGACCAACAGCCCTTTATCCAGCCTAAATGAACCAGCACACTGCTGGACAATACCACACAGCCACTGGACCTCAGCACTCGCACATATGGACTTACACACATACACTCACGCACGCTCACACATTTGCCTACATACACATGTGCCTATGCACGCACACAGACACAGACACTCAGACATACACACAGTCACACAAACACACACACACACACACACACACACGCACACAACATTGTTTGTATTACCACTGTGACTGTACAGTATAGTTGAAATGACATTTTTTTCAGTGGTCTCAAGCCCAAACCACCAAAGGGTCGGGTTGGGACAAAACGTTTTTTAAGTTTTTTTTTCTTCTGCCTGACCATTCAAGAAAGATGTTTTTTTGGGGGCCTTAAGAATCTGTCCTACAGTATGTGTGAAATAGCCTAGGCGCCTTTACTTTGTTTCATGATACTGGACAATTAGACTACCGGTATTCACGCCCCTTACAAACCAAGAAACACTTCTCTCCTATTTGGTCAAGCAAAGTGGTCTCTCAACCATCCCCCCCCCCCTCTCTCTCTCTCTATCTCTCTCTCTCTCTCTCTCTCTCTTTCTCTGTGGTTTGAAGCCCAGTGAATTTATGGGAGATTAACTTGTCAGAGAAGGCTTTTTCCATGGCTCACTTTACTGTGTTCATCATTCATACACATAACAGATAGCATTCCATGCTTTACCACGGTGGGCCCATCTCTTCACCACAGGTGTGTGTGTGTGTGTGTGTGTGTGTGTGTGGGGGGGGGGTCCATGTCCTTTTTTTAACCAAGTAAAAATACTCTTTTCCATGTATGTGTGATTTAGTTTGAGCATGCACAACAACGTGTGCGTGCGTGCGTGTGTGTTTTGATGCGCCTGCGTCTTCATGGGCAGACGTCCCATGTGTCTCGCAGGCCTCTGCAGCCCATATGATCATAAGTCACTCAGTAGAGACACTGAGACACACCACTCACTCTGGAAGCTTTCAGTCACAGCTCATATACAGCCGTCTACAACAGTCACACACCGACAGGAACCACACACACACACACACACACACACACACACACACACACATGAACCAATAAACTAACCTAAAAGCTATACCACAGAAGTGTGAATTAGGGATTATTCTATCAATAATCTTTTAGATAAATCAACAAATCGATTGACATAGCACGACTCACGAGTGACTAAGCCTAAGTCTCTCTCACACACACACACACACACACACACACACACACACACACACACACACACACACACACACACACACACATACACATTTGTATTAGTATACTTAGGAAGGAAGTATACTGTAGGACAGTGATTTTATGAATGCCAATTTCTTACTTTTTTGGCCATTTTTAGCCTAGCCTGAAAGTAGTATCCACTCTTTTCAAGGCATAGAGGGGCGGATTATAACTAGCGCTGGAAACTGATGCCAGCTCCCTATTGGTTCACCGACCTATGTGCCCCCCTCCCCTCCCCTCCCCTCCCCTCCCCTCCCCGGTAGAACACAGCAGAGAACACTGACGTCACCAAAATTGGAGCGACGCCCCAATTCCTGGGTCGTTAGCCCAGGGCCTGGTAAAGTTCTCAACGGACCCAAAAATTAAGGCCCGGCCCTACCCTACCCTAACTGGGTCGGGCCCCTAAAAATTACCATGATGTTAGGCCCGAAGCCTGATTAAGCCTGACAAAAAAAAAAAAAACGCTACTAAATGGCCGCTGGTTCAGTGTGTGTCTGTGTGAGAGTGAGAACGGAGTTCAATGGACTTATCGCCGAAATAGGCTGTTAATGTTCCATTTCCATCATTCTAATGGATTCCATTTCCAGTGGTGGTGAGTAGCTCTGAAGTGAAGCATTATGTCCAAGTATTGTCCCTGTTCGGTGTCCAAATACAAAAGAACAAACATAGCCTACAGTTTACAAACCATCCATGCACAGCTCATGGCGTGTCTCGACTCTCGACAGCTTACAGTCAGATCAGTTCTTTTGGGCATATAACGAGGCGTGCCGAGGGACGCGCGGTTATAATACTAAGCATTTTGGAAGTCAAATAGCCTGTAGTAGCCTGCAGTGGACTGTAACATTGTGTGGTCATCATACACTTACGTGTAGCGTTTACAGAGTTATATAATTTATATGGATTGTTTGGTGAATGGTGACGTTGATTAATGATTAGGTTATTCATCGCAGCCAGCTGGCTTTAACAAGATAGCTCAGTGCAACATGACGAAAACCTGACACTTCAGCTATTGTGATAAAACATTTAAGCATAATGGCAAGTTATTTGGCAGTGCCATTATGCTTAAATAATGGCACTGCCAAATAACTTGCGCAAACCAGAGTCCAGCCAGCGGTATAAACCGTTCCCTTCTCTGCTGTGCTGCCTGCGTGCTACTGCTCTGAGTCTGAAATGCCAGTGCGATCGAGTGCGATGTGCCCCCCGCCTCCACTCGTCCTCCTCCGAGTCCTCCTGTCACAAGTGAATCGCCTATAGCGCAGCCCTCTTCATAATAAATACATACGGTACATGTAGGCTATAGCAGTTCTGCGGGCTGTACGCCCGGTGCGAGTTGGTAAAGGGGCGACTCGTTTGGTATTCATTCCTTGTGCTGACGTGACACCCGATGGCTGCAGTGAAGCTTTGGCGTAACCCTGAAGGCGAAAACAACAGAGCTACGTGTTACATGCATTGTTCACAACAGTGACATCAAAATGCATAGCCTGAACTGGAGCCAGCAAATGTGCATTACTATACTTGTGAGGACGTCAACATTTTAGCCAAAGAATAGCTTTTTTGATGTGCAACACTGCCGTGTAACTCTGTATAAATCAGGCATAACCCCTAAACCCCTAAACCTGTGTAACCTCTATAATCCTAATCCTAACCCCTTCCATGGGTTTTTTCCTAATTGAAAGCCTAATTCCCAAAATCTGTTTTAACCATAAAAAAAAACATTTCTCTTATGTGGACCAGGAAAGTGGTTCTCACAATGTCTATTTTGCAAATTCTACTATGCTGGCTCTCACAAGTATAGACACATGCACGTGCGTGCACACACACACACACACACACACACACACACACACACACACACACACACACACACACACACACACACACACACACACACACAAAAGTCACATCATCAGCATGCATTTCTGTCATCCCTTCTCTATATCCACCTTTAATTTACGTTAAAGTGCCACATTGTCATACACAGTATGAATAATGCATTTTTGTTTCATGGTGACTCTTCTCATTATAGCTCCCTAAAGCAGATGGTACAGAGTCAAAATCCCCTGTGTCAATGTAACCGCTAGAGTGTCAAAAATGGACCCGTAAGGGTCCCTTTGGGTCCATTTTTGACACTCTCGGTGCTAAATGTACACCAAGGATTTGACTGTGTTGATGTTCGCCACGTCTTTGACGAATAGGCCTCATTATCCTGGACAGTAAACAAGGAGATGACCTGACACCTGCTCGTTCAATGCATAGCTTTTTAGGAGGACCTTCAAAGGCATCTGCTTTGCTTCTCAAACTTTTTTCCTTTAGACGACCCCCAGTTTGATACGATAAGTTAATACCTGTATTGATCCTGCTGGGGTCAGTTGCCTAAGACAGTACGGCAGTTAAGAGAACACACAGAAGCATACAGTACCATAGTGAACTAAGAACACACAGAAGCATACAGTACCATACTGAACTAAGAACACACAGAAGCATACAGTACCATACTGAACTAAGAACACACAGAAGCATACAGTACCATACTGAACTAAGAACACACAGAAGCATACAGTACCATACTGAACTAAGAACACACAGAAGCATACAGTACCATACTGAACTAAGAACACACAGAAGCATACAGTTCCATACTGAACTAAGAACACACAGAAGCATACAGTTCCATACTGAACTAAGAACACACAGAAGCATACAGTACCATAGTGAACTAAGAACACACAGAAGCATACAGTACCATACTGAACTAAGAACACACAGAAGCATACAGTACCATACTGAACTAAGAACACACAGAAGCATACAGTACCATACTGAACTAAGAACACACAGAAGCATACAGTACCATACTGAACTAAGAACACACAGAAGCATACAGTACCATACTGAACTAAGAACACACAGAAGCATACAGTACCATACTGTATGGTACTGTACATACAGTACCATATACTGAACTGCTTGTTTCCTAGCAATCAGTCCACTGAGCGAGATGAGCGACCGTCATGCACCTTGTTTGTTTTGTTTTTTCAATCAAACAGATTTTATTGTCACTTCCACAATATACACGGGAGCAAAATACCGTTCTCCACGACTCATGATGCTTCACATTTAAAAACAATAGACACATGAACTGTTCATAACTAACGAAGCACAAAGGACTGTCTTCTCAGTCTATTGGTTGTAAATCTATCATTGTCTCCGCCAGGCTGAAGGCCTGGCGGAGGCTCTGTGTTGCACCCTGTCTGTCCGTCCGTCAGTCCGTCCGTTTGTCTGTCTGTGAGCAGCTAATCTCCGGCACAATTAGCCGACGCAGCGAAACTGCACGCACATTCCCTGGATGCCAGAGCAGAACCTCTTCCCCAATGTTTTTCTGATTGGCTTTTTATAGCGCCACCAGGAGGTTGATTTGTGCAAAACACTACACTACCCGTAAGGCACATGCCAATTTCGTACACCGAGTACAGAGTTCCATTTGGACCCCAGTTGGTCCTCGGACCCAACGTTAAGAAGCAGCGTTAGATAGTTGAGTGGCGTGGAAGTGATATAATGTACTTGTTTACGTTCATGCTTTGTTGGTTTTCTCCACTTAAAGCACGGCAATCGTGCAACCCTTGTCACACTTGAGGCTCTCTGCATCATTGGCTGTCTTCTCCTTTTGTTCTGCAAGTGCCTTTTATGAAGGTGTCTGCAGCTGCAGCCCGGGCAGAAGTAGGCCAGGCGAACACCACAGCGAATGTACGTGCACAATATGACACTCTTGGTCATAGCGCACGAGCACAGCGAGAGCCAGTGAGAAGTAGGGCAGAAAGGCATATGCAGCAGTGTATTACCCAAGCCCTTGGATGTGAGGAGCAGATTGTCCCCTAGGACCATCATGTCATAACAGTCTTGATTGCACAGCATTTAGGAATGCCTGCTGAGTTAACCTCTCCATGATGAGGGGTCACCCATGATGTCACCCCCCCGCAACCCCCCCCCCCCCCCCACACACACACACACACACACACACACACACACACACACACACTTGCCATCTTGGAAGTGTGGGGAAAGTGGTCACAAATGCTCTTTGATGGCAATAATACCCGCCTGCTCGGTTTTGCTCAGTTTCCTCAGGTGTTCTGATTTCCTCCATGTCTCCCTCCAGGTGCAGTACACCGACGGGCAGAGCGGTAAGGACTTTGTGACCTACCTGACCCTCTCCCCTGTGCAGATGACTTTCCATGGCACCGGGAGTACCCTCCAAGCCAGCCACGACCAGGTGAGGACCAAATGTCCCCATAAGTATAGTAGCATTTGACAATTGAGAGGGGAAAAAAGATATTCAGGTTTGGATTTGCCATTTAGAGGTAAGGTTTATAGGTTTCAGCTATTTTAATACAAGCGTGCGTGTGTGTGTGCGTGTGTGTGTGTGTGTGTGTGTGTGTGTGTGTGTGTGTGTTTGTGCGCGGCTGCGCACACACACAGGAGGACACTTCGGCTTAGATGAGAGAGAACATAGTCCCCACACACACACACCTCTATCACCTCTGTTACATTGATCAGTTCAGATTTCAGAAGAAACCACATCTGTGTTTAGGTTCAGCTTCCTGGTTCAGCCACCTGTAGTGTATGTGTACCATATTATGTGCGGGGAGTGGGGTGCGGGCGGCGGTGTGGGGCCGCCTTGTTGGCCGGGGTCTTGTCCTCTCATTAACGCGGTGGACTTGGCTCCGTGGCTTTATCATTAATCACCGTGGACAGGACATCAAAAAAAGCGAGCTTGTCTGGGGCTCCTGATAACAATCAGCCTTGTGCACTTCTCCCTGACAGGACTCCATTACATCTCCATTTCCCCCCTCCCTCTCTGTCCTCCATTGCGTCTCACTCCTTCACAGTAATTACTAGGCTACTATCCCCAAATCTGATGGGGATCGCCCAGTGTTCTTTTAATTATTTACATGGTTACACTCTCTCTCTCTCTCTCTCTCTCTCTCTCTCTCTCTCAAACACATACACACACACTCTCGCTCTTGCTCGCTCCAATGTATTCAGAAGGTGGCTCTTTGTCTTGCGTCGCCCAAGCAGAAAAGCGCTTGCTTACATTATATCATCTAAACATAGGACGCCCCTTTGTCCAGTGACATTCAAAGCATAATTTATTTTTTAAATGCCTGGCCCCGGCCCCGGTCCCCCCCTCGACGGGGACAGGGACGTCTGACAGGGGGCTAGTGCCGCCACCGTTAACTAGGAGCCAAGCCGGTATAGGCCAAGGCAGCCTGTGTCCTCATAAGCTGTTGTTGCCAAGATTACTGGGGCATGAGGGACTGTTAGAGCAGCGCTTCTCAAAGTGCGCTCCGGTTAATATAGCTTCAAAATCTGTTTAGCAACTTTTACCTAGGGTTGTCCGGTATAATTTTTTTTTTGTTGCAGATATCCGATATTGTCCAACTCCTAATTTCCAATACCGATATCACCAGATACCGATATATGCAGGCTTTTTCACCAAAGGTCAACTAATTGTAAATTGGCTATAATATCAATATAATATCTAATAAATCTGTTAGGTTTTCAATGAAGTGAGTCCCGGGACTCACTGGTGTTCATTTGAACGAGTCCCACTAATCTTACATTAGATGTAGGTCTGTTTGACAGTGCAGAAGCATATGCATTAACAAGTGATATTATCAATATTATCGGCCCACAATATCGGACATCCCTACTTTTAACCCTAAATGAATCCTCTATTTAAAAAGATATATAAGAAATTCAATGCAAATCATATATGGGTGGTCCCTGGCACAAAATATTTTCAGATGGGGGTTCTGCGGCCAAATGCATTATTAATTTGGGCGTCCACTTTGTTAGAGTCTCAGCACAGTGAGTGGGCTGCCAGCGCTCACACCCACCCAACACAGTGGGTGTGCCGGGCTTTTCTATGACAATGTGTGTGCGCAGACATGCGGTGGTAATTAATGTTAAAGCGACAACATCAGTGGGGGTGACGATTTGTTGACACGCAAATCAAACCCCAATTGTTTGATTGATTAATTTAATATTCTACAGGTGGTACAACAGTACAATGGGTACGCCATAGAATGTCACTATTTCGACCTGTCCCTACTTTGAGCAAAATATATATAATGTAGGTCATAAATTCCCTCCCCTTCCGACAAAGTAGGGCATTAATCTACAAACAAGGATGATTTTAAATGAATCAGAATGCACACTACCTTCGAAACACCATAGTTATTAGTATTAAAAAGCGCCCGGCGCTCGAATATCGAATTCTGTGACCGGGGCCGTTCTGCCCGTCCAGAGGATGGGAAGCGATTGCGGAGCATGGGAAAAGCATCTCATTGACCAATGATCAAAAGGTCACGGGAAAGTGCCTACTAGCGTAACTTTCTAGGCTCCCTGGCTGTGCTAAAAAACATAAGATGTGAAGATACAAGGTTTCTGCCCGTCAACAACGATATGCTTTATACTTAATTGAAATCTTTAACTTACATGTTCTAATGAAAGTCAGTCGGGCCCTAATTAGGCTGAAGCCGTGCCCAAATTTGGAGCCATATATGTCATATTTCTGATGTCACAGGCCGGCCCCATGAAGTCAGAGATCCATATTGGTCACAAAGTGGAATAACCCTCAACCTTCACATCAGTACAGAATATCTCTTGAGTTGCAAATTAATTTAAATAGTTCCAGTGGACTTCCACATGCGTTGCCTTCAGCAGGCAACACGCCCACATGGACTACATATATATACATGTGTAATTAGGCTTTGTAAATGTAGTGTGTGGGGAATGGGAGATCACTGACTGTATGGAATGATAACTCTTTCCTGGATCTTGTCTCTCTCTCTCTCTCTCTCTCTCTCACTCACTCACTCACTCACTCACATACACACACACACACACACCCACACACCATTAATGTCCAGCAACCAGTCATTCTCACTATTGCTGTAGTCATTTGTGCGGGGATTTCCTCCTGCATTGTGTATAGTCAAATGGAGGTTTCATATCAGATCAGTCAGTTGGGGAAGCAGGTGGAGGTCCATGTGGTATGATGTTGTGGCTAGAAAGCTGTGGGGAGGAGGATATCCATTTTATGGACTGCTGTTGAAGCCAGAATCACCATCAAAAGACAATTGAAAGTGCTGAAAAGTGTTGAAAGTGCACACATCAGATTGATTGAACATGTTATTAACAGTTTGCAGAATGGGTACAGTTCACGTCAATACAAAATCTGATAAGAGGATAAAACCAGAAAAAGCACTGACTTCTTTATGGGTTCTCCATTTTCAATTCATCAGATCATTTAAAGATAATATACACTTCTTTGCAAAAACAAATTCCTATTCTGGCGGCCATAGGTGAATGGCCATAGGTGAATGGATAGAGACCCCGCCTGGGAAAGCCAAAGGTCCCAGGTTAATTTCCAGGTCTCAGCAATGCCTTCCCTGAGCATCACTACAACCAACAGTTGCTCACTGCTCCTAGGATAGGTAAAATGCAGAGGACATTTTTCCTATACAGTACTAAATGAAATGATTTTATCTGCATAATGCTGTCCCGGGCAGTTCAAACAATGGCAAAATTCATTTCAAAACATGAATTCAAGAGGATTTGAATTGCAAATTGAAATTGAGCAGCTAACAAAGAAGCTGGCTGGTGCTGGTGGTGACAGTGAAAACCTAATGCTAGTGTTTTAGTTGTCAGACTTAAAACACTGTGTGTGCATGGAGTGGAGCTGCTGTCAGCACAGCGTTAATAGTGATCTGCTCATTATCAAATCACGTGAGCAGGCGCGCACACACACATGCACACATGTCATGTCAGTGTTCTTCTTACCTGCCCTGATCATTCATTGGCCTTGTGCAGAAATTCCTGGAGGGACTACCTGTGTGTGTTGCGTGTGCACGTGCGTGCGTTGAGAGAGATGTACAGCTGGGTGCTCTCTGTGACCTAACGTGCCATCCACTCTGTGCCATCTGCCCAGCACATGTGAGACTGTCAACCGTGGCCCGCCACACTTCCAGACAGAGATGTTTTTGACGAAGAGATTTGGTGTAGATTAGATGAGGGAATAAATTAGGGATGCTCCCGATCCAATTCTATTTTTCCACTTATGCCAAATCACAATAGTACAAGTTATTTTGCTCCCGATCCAATTCCGATCATTTGAAAACTACGTGATCTGCACAGATTTCCGATCACCTGATCGGATCGGGATAACCCTAGAAAGAAACAATCCCAACATAGAGCCACATCAGGTCCATTATACTAAGTCTAGTCTGAGGGTTTAAGTGGATAACATATATACTTTTCAGCCCTAGCCTGTGATATTGTTTTGTCCCCTTATGGTTCATGGTTTATTGTATTTCTTTTGAATTATTTTGTTTGAACAATTATGTCAATTATTTGCCTGTTATAGAGATGCCGTGATCTTCGCAAGCTTTCTGATTCTTGGTTATGAAAATCCCTAGAAATCTTATTTCTTTCCTTTTTTCTTTCCAGCTAGTTTTGTTTTTAAACAAAAAATGTTTAGTAATTAAACACTTCTTCGAAACAGATTTGTGGCTGGATTGAAGCCATTGTGCAAACTGCAAAGCACTGCGCTCTGGCTAGGCACCTCTCACACTGACTGCTTAAATAGTGAAAATAGCTGATCTATAAGCTCTGCTATTTTCACTACTTTTTTGTGGCACTCTTGTGTGATAAAATGGGGCATTCATTTATAAAAGAAAATAAAGTTGAATTATGCGGAGAAACAAGGTTCTACGAAGATTTGTTCGATTACTGTACCCTTGAAGAAGGAGTCATTGTTTATCCTTTCTGTAATCAGCACATTTTCTAAAGATTGAGACTTAAATAATAAATATATATTTCATATTTTATATGGCAGTAGTTCTCAACCTTTTCTGGAACTTAAAAATATTGAAAGCATTTGCGGCACACCCGTCTGACCACCTCCGGCTGCGACGTCAATTATTGTTGGGCCAAGTGTTGGGACACGTGCATTTTCAGAGCATGTTTATTTTAATTTAGTTTGTTGTCTGGGGGAATCGCTCTGGTTTGTGGTCACACCGCTATTATTGATGTTTCTCTGTCAGAAGGCCACGACACAGGGATATATTTAGCCCTCGTTTCTTTTTTCATGTGAAGGCCCTTGTGGTACTTAAAAAAAAAATAATTTAGATTGGTGTTATTTCTGTGTTTGTTCTGCAGAGCTGAAGTAAGTGCCTTGGCAGCTCTTTAGTGGCAGCAATGGTGGCGCTCCGGGGGTCGGGGCCCCGTGAGGTGTCGCTGGCACCAACATGCATGGCCCACAATCGAAAATGACAGGACGACTGTTGTCTGCCACAGGGGACTGTGTGTGTGTGTGTGTGTGTGTGTGTGTGTGTGTGTGTGTGTGTGTGTGTGTGTGTGTGTGTGTGTGTGTGTGTGTGTGTGTGTGTGTGTGTGTGTGTGTGTGTGTGTGTGTGTGTGTGTGTGTGTGTGTGTGTGTGTGTGTGTGTGTGTGTGTGTGTGTGTGTGTGTGTGTGTGTGTGCGTGCGTGCGTGCGTGCGTGCGTGCGTGCGCGCGTGCGCGCGTGCGAGTGTGTGTGCGGTTAGTTTGCGTGCAGTGCTGTCAGCTGAGCCACAGCAGTCCCAATGGCCATGTCTTGGCTGCAGCAAGTAACTGATCAGATATGGCATCTTGAAAATCAGGATTAAGATGTTCACATTTGTTCACATTTACAATGTCGTGGTTTTTTATGGCTTTGTAGCATTGTTGGATGGTGTACAGTGAAGAAAGCCCCCTCCCAAAAGAAAATACATTGTTGGTCAAAAGCAGAATTAAAACCGGTCGGTGCCTCTGCAATTAATTTGGCTTCAGACCTTGCCCGGGGTGCATGCTTGTTTGCTGCCAGCAGAGTTCAGATGAGGGAAGGGGAAGGACTGGGGCTATTTGGGGTGGTGATGGAAGAGGGGACCTCTTTACACATTCTGCACATTCCTCCCAGTCCTCGGGTCCATGATCTTTTCCACTTTGTCCACATTTTGTCACGTTGCAAGTTTACAGGTTTACAGGCAAGTTTACCCATGAATTGGGTAAACTTAAATACATAATAACAATGTATGGATTATGGCAGAATCCGCCATTTTTTGTCGTCGGGTGAAATGACGGAATTGGAATCGCATTACTGAACTTACACATTGTTACATTTTATGTTTGTCAGCAGGGGAGTGTTGGGCGGGAGTAGGACGAAGGCCCTACGTCCTCCCGGTAGGGGCTCCTCACTGGCAAGTGAGTCAGTAGGATACGACAGCAGAAATGTGTCTGTGGAGGAGGAATCTATTGGCATAACGACTAAATTGGGGAGAAAAAGGGTGTAAAAAGGGTTTAAGAATTGGCTTGTCCAAAGACGCTTGGACAAGATTAGATTCGCTTCATTGCTGTTTTATTGCACCTCCCCCACCTGGATGTGCCCGAAAACTATTTGTTTGCATATATACTGTATGTGTGTGTACAGTATATATACTACTAACTGTACATAGCCACGGGGGTCCAATAGTGTGTCATATGACGCACATTCTTCCACCAGCTCATGTCAGCGGACACATCCGTGTTTTAGGACTGAGCATGCTTAAAATGCACTGCCAGCAGTATAGTATAAACGTAAAGGTCTTCATTTGTATTTGGCTGCAGAAAATTCAAAAGTTCAAAAAATTTCAAAAATTCCAGAATTAGAAGATTGCAGCGCCACCATGGACCCCTGGGGGGTCCCCGGACCCCACTTTGAGAGCCACTGCATTAGGTCATTATTGTTATAATGCCTTGTATTCAGTGCAGCCCTGTGTTGCTCTTGCGTGTCTGCAGCCACTAAACTGTAATGTAATTACCAGTCGACACTGGCGGATATGCGGACGCGACAAGAATAATCAGGCCTTAGGCTGTTTTGTTTGGCATTTGATGCGTCGACATTTCAGAGTGACTGCATCGACACGAGAAATGCATTGAAGATGGGAGGAGGTAAACGAGAGAGAGTGAGAATTCCTGCACTATCTGCACCACTCTCAGTCTCAGTACAATATGGTAAATTCACCTTCCACAGCACTGCCACTCAGGTGTGGAATGCCCTGCCCTCTTCCCTCAAAACAAGCAAATCACCTTTAAAAAAGGTCTGAAAATCCACCTGTCACTGTACTGTCATCAGGTCAAAGGGAGAGAAGGGGATTGCCCCACCTTTTATCCCAACCCCCCTTTCAATTTATTTCTATTCAAACCAGTACATAGATTTACTGTTTTTGAGATATCTCAATTGTTGTCATTGTTGTTGTTGTGACAAGACCGCAAGGTCTTTCTACTGTGCTGTCCTTTTGGACCAATGTGCTTGACTGTACCATGTAACGTTTTAATTTTATTGTCCAATAAAATTATCAATCAATCAATCGTATATTTTGTATGTTTTTACCCTTGTTTACACACCACACACACACACACACACACACACACACACACACACACACACACACACTTAAACACACTTTGTACCTACTTGACTGGAAGAGAGATGAGATATACTGTATTAATCCCCGAAGGGAAATTGAACCTGTCACTGGAACGTTTGAAATGTACACAGTTCTATTTATATATTCTCCTTATGTCCTTATTCTAGTAGGGCTATAATATCCTTAACTTACATGTATGTACATTCAATTTACTGTTTGTTTTATTTGACACTTGCTTTGGCAATGCAAACGTATGTTTCCTCATGCCAATAAAGCCCCCTTTGAATTGGCAAAAGTGAAAATTGAGATGGATAGGAGAGTGAGAGAGAGAGGGAGAGAGAGCATAGGGGAGAGAGAGGGAAGATTAGGAGGGAGACACCTGTTGAGTGTGTGTGATGCGTGAAGGGGGGGTCTCAGCAGAGGTAGGATAGACAGGACTGATTCATTCATCATGGTCTGGTGACTTCTGGGATGATCTTCAGAGATGCCCCGTGGAGCAGGAGGAGAGGGTGGTTCTAAAAGGGTGGGCTTTTGAAGTCCTCATCGCGGCCGGAGGACAGACGCCCACCCCCTCCCCCCAGACACGGCCACTCTCAGGGGGGTCCCATTGCAGCGTTACCCCACCGGGCAGGCAGCTGTCGGACAGCGTCTTCTGCTTCGATCCTGTCTGTCTGCCTGTCTGTCTTTATGTGTCAGAGTGTTGTGTAACCTAACGTAGCACCTGGACACGTACTAAATCACTATGTATGTAGAGAAAACATGGGAATCGCGAGAGAAACGAGCAGCCCATAACAATCCCAAAAGAAGCGACTGTAGGCCACATAAGGATCTGCTAAATGCCTCGTATGCCTGTCTATTTTCAAAAGAATCTCACTCCTAAAATAAGCGGACATGGAAACAGTAGTGCTTTGGCCTTGTGATGATCTTGTCTCTTTCTGTCATAGTGACATTGTCCTGCATCAGATCATATGTCCCTATCCAAATCAGGTTCTCCAATAGCCTCTTCTGTCTTTTGGGGGGTTTTGCATATAAAGACACCCACACGGCACGTGTGGGTGTCTTTATATGCCAGTATTGACCTACAGCTTGATTGTGAGCATGGCAAGCCTAACAGGCTGCGTGACACTGATGATAAACTATGTATAACCCTTAAGAATAATCTTTTGAAGCGACAAATGGGAGTACATGTTAGTTTGCCATTAACCAGATTAGGGGGCCTTGCATGCCCTCTAAAATTACATGGATTGAAAAGGCCTTGTCTGCACTTGTCTCACACCCGGGTGTTTTGATTCAGCTTACCTATAGTGGTGTCTTTGTTTTTTAAGGCACTTGGATGAACATTTGCAGCAGAATGGCATTGGGGTAATGTGTCTGACTTTTTTTAAATGGCTTTCACTGTAGCTTTCTGACGATTTAATCAATTTTTTATTTCTATTTGGTAATGCCTTTTATCTTTTATGCCTTTGTTGATAGGACAATAGGCTGACAGGAAAGGGGGCAGAGATGGGGAGTGACACGCAGCAAATGCTGTCAGGATTTTTGCATTGCAGCCTAGGTTCCGTTACGTTCCGGGCCTGATATGAAGCTTTTTTAAACAAATGGCACTCTTTCAGGGTTTTGCAGTCACCTTTTGGGACAAAATACCCCCCACCACCACCACATCCTCACCCTACTCACACTGCTTACCGACACCCTAGCAGGCCTAGCTCCTCCCGCCCTGGAGAGGAGCGGCGTGTCCGCGGGGTGATCCGTCATTCTGGCCTGTCCTCCTCAGGAAACACCTTTCAGAGCAGCAGATTAGGAGGTGACGCGAGAGTGGAAGAGCACTGAAAGAATGATGGAGGAGGGAGAGGAATAGCAAACGACAGGGAGAGAGAGAGAGAGAGAGAGAGGGACGAGGCTCTGTGAAGAAAATAATTGAGTGCGCATGTGAGGGAGATTGACAGTAGACAAGATGAATGGATCTGTGGGCATAGTCCCAGTAGCTGGCTGCCCTGTCCCGTATTTGCTGTGGTCCTCCACCCTTTTAATTGCATGATTAGACCACAGAGACCCATAACTGAGCGTGTACAAATGGAGCCAAACTTATGAGTCAATTTACACGCCCTCTATCACCCCCCCACACGCACGCACACACACCGAGTATAAATCAGGGAATTAAGGAGTTGTGTGCGTATGTGACACAAATCCACAATGGGCTTTTAATTATCTTTTATCATGCAAAAGAAAAAGCAGCATGCAGGATACTAGCATACCATGATTATCTCCCCTGCCAACATCTTTACTGAGGGAATTTAATCTCGTGAGGCGATGGGTTTCTCACACTGCAAGTCATCTGAAGCCAGGAGAAGTTGTGAAAACCCAGTCGAGTCCCTTGGTGTGACCACCACCGTGCTGATATCGGAGCTGAGCGTGTTGTGTAATGCCCCGTGATGTGTGCGATGTCTTGCCTCGATGCAGCATGACAGAGTGCTTGGATCCGTGTCATGTTTCACGAGCAGTGTGAATTACCATTAATACAGACCTCCCATCTTTCTGGAATCAGGCAGGCGGCTCACCGTTCCAAGAGGATGTCACAATTGGCCCAAATTACGCGTGTGACTCATGTCAGATTTGTGTGTGTGTGTGTGTGTGTGTCCTTCTTGTAAAAAAGTCACATTTCAAAAAGTCAATCCGGGAATTAGGATTTAGTGCAGTTTGTCCCGACCTCAAATAAACAAGGAAGCATACGTCACTTGTTTGTTTACTCTGTGGCTACTGCTGTGTTTCACTGCACCCTTACAGCGGATACGTTATTGTGTCGTATATGACGTGTTGCCAGTGATGCTAAAAAGGCAGGGAATCCTCTATTATCGGTTCTCAGCTTCTCAAACCTTTTCATTTCAAGGACCCCCATATCTGTCGAGTTACAGACCTGTAAGGGTTCGTTTGGAACCCTGTCAAGGAACCCAGAGGGTCCCTGAACCCCACTTTTGAACACCACTTATCGAAATTTGAAACGGTCTGCAGTCCCACCAGTTATGTGTAATGCTTTGAAATGATGCTTGCCTGCACAGGAAATAAATAAGGCACGTCAAATGCGTAAGCGAAAACCCAACGCCTAAGGGTTAATAAGGCTAACGGATAGGCTAACTGCAGCGACGCATCTTAACAAGCCAATATGGTTTGAATTTCATCTTGAGGAGCCGTCTTATCTAACCTAACCACATGGAGCGTTTTATTACAAACATAATCTAGTGGTTGGAACAAGGAAGATGGGCTCAAAAGCATGCTACTGCTAATAGCATGTTAGCCATTTGCTGGAATGTAACTGTGCACTTGATGTGACAACCAGTCACCACACGGTGTCGCCAAACTAACAAAGTGCAGATCTTCAGGATTAACATTTTAAACATTCTTAAATTTAGCATTTTGTTATTTTGTTTCATCTTATCCATAATATTTTAGGTCCGCTCTAGCACTGAGAATGCCGATCCGTGCTTAACCCCGTCTAAAGAACACTTTGTTTTCAAACGAGATTTATTGAAAACTATAGGCTGGATTGCCATGACATTTGCACCATGAATTTATGTTCCCCCAGGTGATAACCCCTACTGATTTTGGTAATCCTGTGACCTTGGCTCTAATTCTCATCTTTGCACAGGATAGCCCATTAGCATAAGTGGATTGCAGGATGAGCCCTACTGATTTTAGTGGCCGCATGGTCTTGCCTTTAGCTAGCTCTACCCTTCTGCCAAAATGTGGGCGTAATGAGCAAGTGTCAACTGTTGTTTGTGTGGATGCAGCGTTACTTATAAGACTAGTGATTATGATTAAGGACAAAAGATGTGTGTATAAACAGTGTTTCATGTTGTTTTCTCTCAACACAACTGCCCAACCCCACTGTAATTGTTTTAATGCAAGCAACGGTGTTACATTCATTAACACCTTCTTGCTAAGCGGAGTGAGATGTTTTGGCAGTGTCCACAGCCCTCTGTGTTGCTAGGCGCCGTGTGTGATTTCACACATGTTAGCCCGATGGCCAAGTTTGGCACTGATAAAGAACTCAAACCAATCACACCTTCACTCATCGCCCCCACGGGAGGTGTTAGCTCGCCAGGCGGGCCAATTCGCTACCTGGACCTTTGTAATGTCTGTGGCCCATTAGCTTAATGTCATTTGATACTGAGTGATAGTCTGCCTCGCTGAAAAGGTCCCGAGATAAGAGATGGTATTTTATTTTCCTTTCCCTCTGCTTTATCATCGCCTGATGATGAGGCCTTCATGTGTGAGATGTGTCACCCATGGAGACGACATCTTTCATAATAATCATAATTATGATTTTCACTCTTTCGCGTTATGTCTCGTTGCTTGGAGTTTGAGTGCGAGGGGAAACAAAAACATGATAAATGTCTACAATTTGTTTTGGTAGGTAAAAAAAACATGATAAATGTCTACAATTTGTTTTGGTAGGTAAAAAGAGAGAATGCCACAATGGATATTCCACTGTGCCTTGTCTAAGAGGGTGATTCATTTTTACATGCATTGATGCCAGGCTGATTAATGTATGACAGATGCAGTGTATCAGTGTACTTTTTTGACGACACAATTATGTGTCCCAATTTTAGCATGTAATTTATATTTATATTTATTCATCAAAAATATCAGATCTACAGTACAAAGCTCACAACGCATTTTTGAGTAGGGCTTACGTATTTTCAAATTAATTAGAATAGATTTTGCACATTTATTTTTTATAAACATCAGTCAAAGCATCAGTAATCTCTAAAGTAGTTTCTCAAGGACTCTCCAAAATCAGCATCGGACTCAAACTGTAGCGTACAGTAGGTCGGGCTCTAACGTGCACGCTGTTGAAGGAGAGGCGTGTGAAATGGCCCGGTCTCCTGTTCCACGGCTCGCCGTAAGAACTCCACCTGTAGACACCGCAGCGATAAAGCACAGAACCACAAACCCACATTGACATTGTCAGTCTCGTCCAGCCTGGGGGAGTGGAAACAATGCACTAAATAATATTTTGTGCAAGCACTGCAATCCAACTCTTAGAGGGGAGTTGAAATGGCCCTTTAACTTGATATGTGACACACGTCTTGCGGTTAAGAGCTTCCAAGTATTAATCATCATGGAGTGCTCCAACTGCAAATCACACTCTGACAGTAATTGCAGACGTACACTCTCTCCTCTTCGATGCGTGCGCACACGCTCATGCTTGCGCACGCACGCACGTACACACAAGTAACAAATAGACGCTACACAATGGACGGTATTGTTTGTGATAATTATCCTCTCTTGTTGCGTTCCAGCTCTAATGAAACTGGATCTTCCTGATGCTTAGATTTATTCATTTGTAAAAGTTGTTTTTGATTTCCCTCGTACACAATATGATTAGAGGATGTCTTGCCCAAATTACATGCTATCATTCACTTCTCTCTGACAGGACTATAACTATACAAGAGTAGGCCTCTCTCTCTCTCTCTCTCTCTCTGCTTAGTATTGTGACCTTGGGAAACAACATTTGCATCGCAGACTTATTATTTTTCTCCTCAACCACCTCCGGAGAGATCTTCGTGTAAGATGAGAAATAGGTCAGCCTCATCGTGTCGCCAACCAATCTCTTGTTGTGACGACGACCTGATAGATCACCTGGTTAGGGGCTTAGGGCGCATAGCACGTGGGCGCAGATTCGCAGAATACCTTCTACATAGAGTGACCATGTTTTCAAAACACCCAAACCAGAGCCCCTAATCATGTACTGTAAATCCCGTTTCAAAAATAGTGAAAATAGCTCAAGCTCACAACGCATCACATTGTGAGCTTGTAGATGTGCTTTTTAGTTACTTTTGCCAATTTGGAACATTCGGCTTTTTGGGAACGTTTTCATCAGGAAATCATTTTAGCACTGAGCACACATAGCGACTCCACCTTTCAACATAACAGAACATGATAAATGTCCTCGAATATTATTTTATTATTGTGTTTTATTTTACTTTTATTTTACTATTTTACTTTTACTAAAACCGAGACATTTTAGTGTTTTTGAGATATCTGTCGGCACTCAAGAGTCCCAGCTTACAGCGTGTTCCTGCTGCCACTCATGGCTGGTCTTTTCCCCATGCCCCCCGTCTGCATTTCCTGTCTCTCTCTCTTCACTGTGTCTGTCTGAATAAAACATAAAAATGCCACACAAAAAAAAATCTTTAAAAAAATGAAGAGGGGAACAAAAAAAAAAACGTCTCCCTTGTGTTCCCTGCCCTCAGTCATGAATCAAATCCCAAACGGGTGTACCTTCCTTCCCCAAGCCAGCTGTAGTCTTATACTGTATATAGCGCCATGTAAAGGCCCTCGGGAGGGTGGGCGGTCGTTAATGTCCCATGTCATGAACAGTGCTGCTGTGTAGCAGAGCAAAGAGTTATGGAGATGAGCGTAGCGACCGGGGAATGTTTTTCTGTCTGTCTGGAGTTACCCCCCCCCCCCCCTTTCTTTCCTCTCATCTGGACATTAACCACTTAAACCCACTTTGGTGACCCCCCCCCCCCCCCCCAGGGGTCTGTACTTGGCCCTCTCCTTTTTTTCCCCTTTACAACAAAACTCTTAGCTGAAAATAGACAAGCTCACAACACGCCGCAACACGATGTGCTGTGAGCTTGTAGGAAATCATATGGGAAACAAAAAATAAAGTGATAAAATGGTTCCGCGATCCAGAAATGGGTCCCGACCCACTGTTTGGGAACCCCTGCGCTAGGGTTCATGTGGTTAATGTGTTCTCAGGCCTCAGAGGCCAGACATCGTGAAACACCCGCGACAGCGGCCTCTTCGGGGGTTAACACCGATTACGACCAAGGTGTCACACACTCCCGCGGTTTAAGTAAACACAGGCGTCTTAGCTTTTTTTCCCACTTTGTGTGTGTGTGTGTGTGTGTGTGTGTGTGTGCGCGCCTCCAACCACTAAAGGTGTCAATATACAATCCCTCCAGATCTCTGTAAATGAAGTTAGAAGTGATACCTTTGCTTTCTGCTTTGCATGCAAATGCAGCTCCACCTTTTGCATTTCAAGGAGATAGGCAAAAGATTAAGCGAACCACGCTGTCACAATCTAAATGTAAGAGGAAAGAAATTAGATGTGAGTGTGAAACAAGAGATGTTTGGCAATTTTTTTTTCAGAGTCAGATTAACTTCCCTTTTGCATGTCGCGGCTGGTTGAGGAAAAGACAGGCCCACACAGTCCTGTTTTATGTGACAGCTATCTCAGGTTTAGAGATTAGGAATGATTTAGGAAGGAATTAACACGGAATTTGATCTAGTGATACGGAAGAGTGTGTCACATTATGCCGCTCAGATGTGCGTCGTTAGTCTGTGTGTCTTAAAATACTCGATTACATGATAACAATTACTTTGGGCATTCCTCAAGGTTATATTGAAGGACTACTGCTTTTGTCGCTGAGCTAGCAGTTCACGTGCTGTGATGTCGCATTAATAGAATTTGTGCTTTTTAATTTTCCTCCTATAAGATTGTTATTTGTTGCTATCATCCTGTGGTAGGGCTGGACAATATGACTTAAAATCTATATCTTGATTACGATTAATTTAAAAACAAAATAGCAGATCTACAAGCTCACAACGGGTCACAATGTAAGATGGATATTTTGTCATTGTACAATTAAGCATAATACATGGTTAAGTGGCTAGTTTATACATTAATTTAGACAGCACATATTAATGAACACTACACATTCAATGCAATGTAAATATTTTGGATTTAGCAAGCATTTTCATCCGTAGTCCCCAAACAAAAAAACTAAACAGGCAACAAAACAACAGAGAAAAAACAACAGTAAAAAGGCCACGTAATGACATAAAATACAAAATACAAGACAAAATGCAAGACACTCAAGAAAACGAATAAAACCTATAGCCTATTAAAAACGGCACCAGACATTCTGGGCATGGCGGTGTCCCCGGTCCCTGGGGTGTGGTGTGGCCGGCGCCCGACATCATGATGAACAGATATGTTGCTTCTTGTTGAGTTTGGTGGCCAGGTTAACTCCACGCTGCTGTGTGGAGTTGGTTAGAGTTGGTTAGCTGTCTTATCACAGTTGTTTGGTTGAGCATAGTAGCCACGCTAGCATGCTCCGGTGTTGTTACGGGTCCAAGTCCGCCATTACCCAGAACTCACAGTGCTCCGACGTCCCGTGGTGCTCTCCTCTGTTGATGGTAGATGGTAGTGCGTGGTCCTCCCCGGCCAGTCCAGCGTTTCTGGACGCAGAGAAGAGGTCGGCGATGGCGGCCGTAGTGGTGCACACACCGCCGTTTCACTCCAGTATATGTGACCTACCCGTTTGGCTGTCAACAGACTAATCAACAGACTAATCAATTTAGTTGATTATAAAAAAACGAATCAATTAAAACGTTTTGTTTATGTGTATATATATATAATATAGAAAGGAACCCCCCAATCGTTTAAGAGTATTGGTTCTAAATGTCGGTTTTGATATATTTCCTCACCATCAATAGTGTGCTCACCATCAATTGAATGATGCTGGTGGGGTTGACATCATATGTAGCAAATCCTTTAGTCAGGAAAACATTCCTTTTCTTAAATGCCATATGTTATGCATCTGGTTTTGTTATGAATGGGCAGACAAAATGAGAACCACAGAATGTCATTATCTCAACAATCACATATACATGCTTCAATTTACCATGTAGTCTGGGGAAATTATGTTTTGATTGCAATTCCATAGATGCATATGTACATGCACTTGAGTTGAGAGCAGCATTTTCTTCCTATCCTTATTTCATAGAATGATGCTTTAATGAGGAACATTGTTTTCCCAGAATGTTGTGATTTTTGTGTGAATGCTTTTACGTGAGAGGTCTTAATTCCGCATACTTATTAGATCAACATTTTGTTGAGGGGCCCTTTTTTTGTCCTATGGCACATGTGTTATGCTTCCCTGGTTTCCCCCTCTGTCCATTTTCATTCTCTTCGTCTCACGTACTCATCCGTACTCTGCTATCCTGAGTACTTCTTCCATCACTGCTCTCTCTCTCTCTCTCTCCTTAATTCTTCTGTGTGTCATACCCCTGCCCCCCCAGTCCCTCCCGTCCTCGTCCCTGGTGTCCAGTGAGTAAACGTGGAACCGTGTGAGCCTACGAGGAGCACTTTGAAATGAGACATGGGCCTGGGACATCACAGAAGATGCTAGGCACTCTCAACGAAGTCTGCTTGATTTATAAGAGAGCAGGGAGAGAGGGGGAATGTTTCCAGAGGCGCACAAGGCCACAAAGGTCCTCCATTAGTACCCCGACCCCTGATTCATGGGACCAACCACTGCAATGGGCAGAGAGGGAGGAGAAGAATAGAGGGATGGATGGATGGATGGCGGACATTGGGGGGTAGTGTGGACAGAAGGGGGTCTTTCTTTTTTACTTCCAAAAGTCTGCTATTTACATTTCCAGCACAGAAATGAGATACCCTAGCCCCAGTCATTTGTCAGCGGCCTGTGGTCCACAGACGTTAATGGTCCCATGGTTTGTACCTGGTGTTTTCTTTAGCTCTGCACCTGGCTGCTACCTTTTTCTTTTTTTGTACAATTATCCTCAAGGTTTTACTGTCCGCAAACCTAATTCACTGCTTCTCAAACCTTTTCGTGTCAAGGACCCCCAAATTGATATGTGTTTTCCGCCAGGCAACCATCTGAAAAGATTTGTTACCAGGGACTGCAAACTTTGTTCCAAAATGTTATATATACACATGTTTTTAAGACATTTAAAATAGCTGATCTAGCCGAGTTATAAAATAGGGTTAAAGTGGTTATGCTGATGATGCTATATGAACTCATTTTAGCTGGAGACCGCTTTGAACCCCGCTACCCAACTTTCACAACCACAGATCTAATTTGCTGTGTCCTAATCATGTGTTAAAGTGTGCTTTAACACATGAACACCACGGCCTGCCTGGTGTTTACTGTCTGTTTGCCATGCTGTAAAAATGTGTGAGGCGGCTTGTAAAAACCCTGACCACAGAGAAGTAAGCACCTACTTACTTAACTCCCCCTTTTGTGGATAAAATAACACCACCATCACCATCAAAACAACACCGACATCAACGACAAAAACTAAACAAAACAAACATGTGCTCTGGAGGTACTGCATAAAAACTGTCACTCAGGTTTTACTACTTTGAATATTTTCCTTTGATGAGAATCTGCCATAAGATAGATTAAAGTTTGTTGTGTGGGGGGGGGGGGGGGGGGGGGATCCAATGTATAATAAAGTTAGATTTTTTGCACCACTGCAAGACAGTTAAGGCTAGGATTAAGCATTATCTTGTTGGCCCGTGGCTTTGAAGATCACGTCCTGCTGTTCTCATGCAGCGTAGTGAGCCTTACACCGTTCCACCCAACCAAATCATGTTTGCTCACGGAGCCATGCAGTGTTGCCATGTCCGCTTATCATAAGTGACTTTGGGCTTTGCTTGTTAAAATGTAGTTGCTTATTTGGGCTTCCTTCCTAAATGTTGTTTAAAACAGTGGTTCTCGAATATTTTCATGTCAAGGACCCCCCATTAGGCCCCGTACGGACCTTCATCTGTGTATTTACAAGGTTTAAATACCTCACATCGTGTCCAAATTGTGAGCCTGTAGATTGGCCGTTTTCAAATAGCCGGTGTACTGTATAATATATATACTGTTGTTGTAGACCTGGCCGCTTGTTTGTCTTGCAAAATCTGGCAACGCTGGAGCCAAGCCATTCCATGTCAGGCCCCGGCTCACGTCACCGCGTGCTGCAGACGGAACCCATAACATGGCTTTGTTCCTGTTAGGGTTGTTTATGAACACTTTGTGACAGGCACACACCGGCTTTAAACTAACGGGGTAATAGCATTATGCTAACATTATATATATAAAAAAGAAAACATGTGTTTTCAGTGTGTGTTGCTTTGCACTTTGCCCAGGCGGCGTAGAGGCCATCTTTGCCTGGTTAGCGAGGCTCCCTGGAGCGGTTCATCACTGAACCAGCCCTGGGAGTCTTGCCCCCTGATATAAGCATACTGGAATGTATTGTGTTAGGTAAACATGCCTCACGCATGATTCTGTGTCTGCATCAGTGGTGCACGAATTAAGTACTCAGATGTTTTGCCCCATTCTGACCTGAGATCAGATTCTAAAAATGTCCGTTTGAAAATGACAGTTTTCAGAAAAAGCTATGTTTCTATGTCAGTCGTTCTTCGATTTTTCAAAAATAGCAGACCTACAAGCTCGTAGAGCTTGTAGGTCTGCTATTTTTCAATAGCTAAAGCATAACATAATGCTAACACCAAAAGGAGTTCCCGCCCAGAATGGGTTAAGTAATAAGTAGCAATGCAATGATGTAGAAATACTCATCAAAATGCACTTAAAGTACCAAAGTAATCTATGCTTTTGCTAAATATCTGCTGTAAAAAAAATAGGCCTACAGTATTTGCCTGGCCTCTGAGATGTAGATGAGTACAAGTGTAAAGTATCAAGAAGTGGGAAATACCCAAGTAAAGTAAAAGTAGCTTAGAATTGTAAATGTACTTTCCGCCAATGTACAGTGCGTTCGTTGCCATGGCAACACGGACCGGTTTCCTTAACACGCACGTCGGTTCCTATAATAGACCCTCGTTGCACGGCACGAATTATTATGAGATGTTCCTGGTGAAGCTGCGTACATGATTGAACAGCCCCCAGCACAGCGAGCATGCTGGGTAATAAGAGATGGTCACAGGACTTGTGGTGGTGGTGGTGGTGGTGGGGGGGGGTCAGCAGCAGCATGTTACAGAACACCGGAGAGTGTTTTACAGGCGTGTCCTGTGTGTGTGTGTGTGTGTGTGTGTGTGTGTGTGTGTGTGAGGAGGAACTATGGGGAGGAAGAGACAGGGAGAAAAGAAGGTGTAAAACGCTGTCTGACTGCAGGCCCTCTCCTGTTACCGGACGTCCTGACTCCTTACCCACCAGACATCCACATTCCCTCATACACACACGCACGCACGCATGCATGCACACACACACACACACACACACACACACACACACACACTACCAAATCTGACAGGAAAATATAGGGGGAGGGGGGGGAGGGGGCTGTGATGGAGCATAGGGGATTATGCAGTATGTATGCAGCTGGCGGGTGTCACAATAAAGACACTTAGGGCCCTGTCCACTCTCCTCCTCCATCCTCCTCTCTTTCCCCCCAAAAATACATGCTTCGCTCCCAGGCTCCTCTTCCCTCTTCTTTTCCACTTCCACTGTTTTCCTATACGCTCGTGTGTCCCTTCCTGTTCCCGCCATCCCGTTTTCTCTGACCTGAGACGTCTTTGAAGGCCTGCTCTGGGAGTTTGTTATACCGTTATTCATTACATACATTTCATTCCCCTCTCAATTGTAGTAATCACTCGGGGTGATGTATGTGTCGGAGCCATCGTTACATTTGGCCAGCCTAAATATTTTGTGCATGCCATTTTATAAAGATGTTATCATTACCTCGCCCCCCCTCTCCCCGTAAGAAACACAAGGGATTATCGGTTCTTAAATGTAATGTCAGGGCCTGATAACACCTGATATCTTTGCAAGAGATTGATATAGTCCAGTGCAATCTCCTCCTCACTCTGGTGCATTATTCATGCAAATGGGAGGAAACGATTAAAAAGACCATGGCAGCACAAGCCTCCGTGCTGCAAGATAGAACGGTCCTTTTGACTCCTAACTGCACAGCAGAGCATGACGGCCACAACCAGGTGATAACCTTAACCCCAAATTTGCATCCCACCTAACCACTGCTTGTACCACTCTCTCCACATCGCCAAGCTATACTCTGTACCGCTATGTTAGTTTGCATATTCGGAGTGGAACCGGTGAAAAACACAGGAAGGTATGATGAGGTGGTTAGGGAATCCTGGGGTTGACCATTGATACCAATGAGAGAGGGACGAGGAAACGGAGGAGACAGGGGAGCGAGAGAGAAGGGGGACGCCCCTCTGGGAGAGCGATGGCTATCTCCTCGCCCAGTGTCACGGTGAAGTGCCTGAAGCCTGGCTTTTCCTCCCACGGCTTTCCATACCGTATCCCCTCCGGCCAGGGCGATGTGGGCGGAATTGTCTGGGATTAGAGAAGCTTCCACGTCTCGTCTGCTATGGAAACGTGGTATCCCTGCAGGTGGGGCTGAGGTGATGCAACGCTGCATGGGAAACCTGATGTGTAGATAGAGGTAATCACTGCGGAGCGCAATCAAGAGAGGGGTGTTTCCCCAAATCTCTCTCGCCGTGGCTTTATATCGTTACCAGGAAATGAATTGATATGCCTGTGAGGTACACACAGTAGAGCATCTGTTCCTTGTTTGTGCTGGTGATGGTGGAAGGCCAGTACGTTTTTTTTTAGTTTGGTTTTGTTTGTATAGGTGCGTCATACATTAATGGATAATAATTTACCGACGAGTCATTAAAGGCATAGACCACTGTGTGTGTGTGTGTGTGTGTGTGTGTGTGTGTGTGTGTGTGTGTGTGTGTGTGTGTGTGTGTGTGTGTGTGTGTGTGTGTGTGTGTGTGTGTGTGTGTGTGTGTGTGTGTGTGTGTGTGTGTGTGTGTGTGTGTGTCTCTGTGTGTGTGTGTGTGTCTCTGTGTGTCTCTGTGTGTGTGTGTGTGTGTCTCTGTGTGTCTGTGTGCGTGCGTGCGTGCGTCTTTTCAGTGTCATACTGCTTCAACTTTTATTTGAGCTCTGTCATTGCTCATGTTTGAGTCATTGACCTTGAGGCTGCGTGTCTTCTTACCCAACTCTCACTTTTTCTTTCTCCAATGCATTATTCAGGCTCTGATTCATAGCGGACCTTGGAATAAGTTTACATATTCAGCCTCAGATGAACATCCCAGACGGCCTTCTGTGGGTGGCGGTTTCCTTTCAGTGTCAGTGTCATTGTTTCCTTTCTGGGTGAAAGAGAAAGTGTCATCCTCTCCTTTCGTTGTGCAAGAATGTCGTCCTTTTCGCTGCTCAAGGATCCTCGTCCTAGATCGCCGTATATACATTTTTAAGTGACACATTTCTCACCTTGCTCGATTGGAATCGGTTGGAATTCTTGAGCAGGAATATCTAAGCCACAGTGTCCACATTACACCGCTATGTGTTCTCTAGGCCAGTGGTTTTCAACCTGTGGGCCGGAAAATCATCGATTGATTGACCAGCAAAATGAACATGCTCAAAAAAATGCATGCAGCCCACCCATCTGCACACTCAAGTTGTCATCGATCACTTTTTGAGATTTTCAAGTGGGCTCGGATCCAGTCAAGATTGAGAACCCACTGCTCTAGGCTATCTCTGATACATTGACCCCCATGATCCCTCTCTAACGTCAGCCGCTCTGTGGCTGTGTCTGCTTTTCCTCCGAGGTGCTCTGCTGACAGGGCGAGGGGTATGGTATGCCGAGGTGCTCCTGGCCCTCGCCCTCTGTCCATATGTTTTGTGTTACGCCCTAGGAGGTGCCACACTCGGCGGAGGGAGGGGAGCGGGTGGGGGGTGGATAAAGCAGGCCTCTCCGGGCCTAAATGACGCATGACATGGCGCTGCGCTCCAGGGCCTTATTTATGGCTTCCCATGTCAGCGAAGGCCTTCTCCCCTGGGGAGCCCTGCAGCCGTTACCCCGCTTGCTGCTAGCCCAGTCAGCACGGAGCACTCATCTTTAGCCCCCCCCCCCCCCCCCACCCCACCACCACACACACACACACACACCTCCCATTTCTGGAATGCTGATCACCACACTGTAGCTGAACGTACATTATACTCTGATGTATATATAGATGAAAAAAGCCATTGCATATTTGCACATACACAAAGAAGAACCTATTTGGTTTATGTGGTTTATAGTGACCGTTGCTATGCCATGACACGAGAACTGTTGCAGGACTTATGAAGTGCTACTTCGGCGGAATTAGCCTTGTGTTTGTTAGGGCTGTGGCCGCTGCAGCTGCCAGGGTACACACTGCCTCTTTTTATCAATGCCTCTGATGTGGAGGGACGTGTGAAATATGGAGCGCCAGTGAGGAAGAGATTTGGTGAGAGGATCTGAGTGCAGTTCCTCTGCAGCTACTCAAGAATCCATGTACACATCACACCGTGATATCAAACAGACACACCACAGCAAATACACACAAACGCACACACACACACACGCACAATTGTACGCATTACACACATACCCATGCATGCTCTCTCTCATTCTCTCTGTCACACACACACACGTCGTCTTCATGAGTTATCCAGGAATGTGTCAGTGATCCCTCTCCAGGGCTTTGATGTGAGTAGAAAGGGAAGAATGCAGAGGAAGAGATGGCCGAGGGGAAAGAGGAAGCTACAGGCTGAATGGCAAAGACATGATACCAGAAAATATATAATAGCTTAAAGAAGTGGTAATGGTGTGACACAAGTCCAGGTGTGCCTGGATTTTGTGACGACCACACATTAGACCCAGCCAGACCTCAAAGAAATACATAGTCATACCACTGGCGGATTTAAAATCAAGCAAGACTCCTATTATTATTGTTATTATTTAAATATACTGTAACTGTATATAACTAGATAATCAGAATCAGAAGCCTTTATTGCCATGACATGACATGACATGCAAACATGTTAGGAATTTGGTTTGGTGGACAGCAGAGTGCAGTTACAACATTAGGACAAGTGCAAAACAGGACAAGACAGTGCAAAAACAACAGTGTGTTGTGAATAGTGAACAGTGTGTTGTGAATAGTGAATAAATATAAAGTGCAGAGAGTTCAGGTCAGTTCAGAGCACAAGTCAGTCCATTCCACTCTGAGTGGGGATGGAGGGAGGATAGAAGGCGGTCAGGGAGGGACACCAGCAGCGTTGAGGAGCCGCATAGCCGTGGGGAAAAAGCTGTTTGAATGTCGGGCCTTCATAGTCTTTAGGGACCACAACCTCCTGCCTGAGGGAAGCGGGGCAAAATGACTGTGGCCTGGGTGTGCAGGGTCAGCCATGATCTTCCTGGCCCTCCTCGAAGCTCTACTCCTAAACAGGGCCTCAAGGGGGGGGGGGGGGGGGGGCAAAGGGCAGCCAATCACCCTCTCTGCTGATGGTATGACCCGCTGCAGCTTGGCCTTGTCCTTGGCCGCTGCAGCGGGGAACCCAACCGTGATGGCCAGGGTGATGGACTCTATGATGGCATTGTAGAAATTAACCAGCAACCAGGAAGCGGCATGACTCCACTGTGGCGACTGGAGTGCCTCCCAATATGATGGGGGGGGGGGGGGGAGGGGCCAGGGCACATGCATGAAGTAAGTGGCAAAGTGAGTTTTATTTTTTAAATAGCTGATCTAACAAGCCCACAACGCTTCACGACGCCATGTGTTCAGTGGTTATGTAGTTATGTACTTTTTATTTGGCATTAGTAAGTAAAAAACTAAATGTTTACAGAGTAATAAGAGTTATAAAACACCTGTTATAGAGGCTATTTAGCATCAAGTGTGCTTGGGTATTTCCACTTGCCGATTGGTGTGCATCAGGCGCAAAATGGTTTGCGAACCACCGGCTTAACAAAGACCTTAAATGAGCATGGGAAGAAGGCAGGTGATGGTGATAAATGAGCATGGGAAGAAGGCAGGTGATGGCGACACGGGAGGGACGAGGGAGTTAACGCAGGATGGGACAGACAGAAGGGAGAAGAGAGCACCGGGGATTTGACTCTCCCTCTGGCTTCTCGCATTACTCTCTGCAGCGGTGAGAGAGAGAGAGAGATGGAGCAGCGTTGGGGCTTTATGTGGCCTTTTCAGCTCAGAACAAGCCCCCTTATGCGAAACAATACGTCCCCACCTCGGGACCTCCTCTGACAACAAGGCCCTCTCTTCTCCCCCTTCCCAGGCCCTGTCCCGTCCTGTCCTCCTGTTTGAAATCCACTCAGGACCATTGTTTAGTCTAGCAGACGTCTCCCTCTTTAGATCTTCCACCGCCGTCAGCGAGGCACACATCCCGCGCCCTAGTGGTGTTCTCTCTCTGTCCTCTCTCCCGCTCCGCGGCCAGGCAGCTCCTTGGCCCGCACCCACTCATAATTGGGCTCTTTATGGCATCGTTAAAGCGCCACGGCGAGTGCATGGTTGCCCGAGCGGAGCGCATTTGAATGCCGCTTGTTTCCCGCTGAGCGAACAAAAGCCAGTGGTGTGGCTAACGGGCCACATCCGGCCCAGTGTCTCAGGTTCTGAGAAGCAACCGTTCAGCAAGCGGTTGCGGAGAGTGTGTGTGTGTGTGTGTGTGTGTGTGTGTGTGTGTGTGTGTGTGTGTGTGTGGTGTGTGTGTGTGTGTGTGTGTGTGTGTGTGTGTGTGTGTGTGTGTGTGTACGTGTGAGCGCATTGTGAAGTGCAGTGCAGTGCATGGATGTGTGCACACCTGTTTGATGTATATATGCATGCACGTGTGTTAGCTTTGCGTGTGTGCGCGCATTTGAGCATGGTATGACTAACATGCACCTGCAGAGTGGTGGACAGTCCTCCCCTGTTCAGCATTTGGTTTCTAGTGCTGCCAAAGACCACAGCAGGAATCTCCCCACACTCTGTCCATAATGAGAGGTGGAAACAGAGCGTTCCCACTGCCACCCCCCCCCCCACACACACACACACACACACACACACACACACACACACACACCTCTCACTCTCTCGCTGGGCTGTACACTGGATGTCCAAACACATGACGAAGACAAAGTTAGAGATCAAAGGAGAGATGGGAGCCTGCTGCTCCTGATGCTCTTTGCCAGGCCTGGAGATTAAAGCAGTGGAATTGGTTTTGTCCAGCTTGACTGGTCAGGAGGCATAGGGAGGCGGATGTGGGGGGTGGGGGGGGGGGGGGGGGGGGGGGGGGGGGGGGGGGGGGGGGGGGGGGGGGGACACCACGCTTACGGACTGGGTCAGAGGATTAGAGCTTGAGCCAGTGTCTGTGCTTTCATTTGGCACCCAGTGGTGCAAAGTGCAGTACCTGGACTCACAGTGCAGACATAGTGACATACTGTATAGTACAGTGACCTATGGTCTCTCTCCTCCCCCCGTCTGACAACTCCAAATCTTCTTCGATGTGAAACTGAATGAAATGCTGGTGGTCTCCACCTCAGAAGGTCCTGGTGTCTTGGATTGCCGCTGAGGGCCTTATGGCTGAGTGATGGAGCTGGAGAATGACTTGAGGGTATTTTCCTCTCCTATCCTCACCCCTACTTTTCGCTCCTGTCCCAATTTCCTTTCCTCTCCGTTCCCCTTGTCCTCCCATCCCCTCGCTTGCTTTTCTCGTCCCCTTCACTCCTCTCCTCCGTCCCACCGCGCTCTTCCATCAGCCGGTCCTCGTGGGGAGCCCGGTCGTTTCGCTGCCTCGCAGCGGTTCAGCCCGCGGGGGCTGACAGCCGCCTCTGATTTGTTGGGGACGTGTGATCGCTCGATCCATCAGGTCCATCAGGCCGATGCCAGGGGCCTCCCGGGGGACCCGCCCTGCGTTTGGCCCATGCCGCTGAAGGGAAGTGGAAGACTCCATCAGGGAAGCCATTAAGATCACAGCGGGCCCAGAAAAATGAGGCTGATCCTGTCACTCACCGCGTCGGGGAGCTGGGCAGCGGCCGCGGCTCCTACCCCAGCCCCCTTCAGTCACATTCCACCGCTGTTTGTCCAAGCCTTTTGATCTGGGGGCACGACCGGACGGAGCGAGAGATGAATGAGCCAACGTGTGAAGTTGGCAACGTTTGGGGCTAGCGTACGGCACGGGAGATGAATCCAGCCTGGCTGCCAGACCCGCGCTGGTGCTGAGAGCTGGTTTTGTTATCTGAACATTTGGGGGGTGAGGGAGGGGGGGAAGAAGATGTGAAGAGGGGTCTCGATCTCCCATAGCCCCACATCTCCATATTTCTTCTCACCCTTCCGTGTCCCCCCCCAACCCCCGTTGCTATGACAGAGATGGACCACTTCCACCTTGTGGCGTGGTCTCAGACTAAACACTCCTCTCTGGTGTTGACGCCTCGGCGCAGCGGCCACCTCCAGCGATGGCCCTCTTATCTCATTAAAACAATAATGATTTCACTGGCTGCCGTTCCCACAGATAGGGCCCAGTGTTTGTCTTTGGCCCTGTGGCTTACAGGCTGCACGAGGGTTTGGCTGCTTCCCCCTGCCTGTCTGCCTGTCGTATATCAGCATGCAGCAGCACCGTCACCCCCTGATTTACGGCTGTTTATCCCCAGTCAGCCCCACAGCAACAGATGGGCCCTGGCTATTTACTCAGGGAGGGGGGGATCCCCGACCAATTGAATAAATACAACCAATAAAAACAACCAACCCAAGCAGTGATCATCATTGGGGGGGAGTAGATTTTAATTGCAATTTATGGGTCACTAGAGAAAGAGAGAGGCCAAAATGTAGATTGTTTCCAGTTCTTGTCATTCATCAGGTGTCACAGTGATCAGGACTCCAGAATCATCCGTCTGTCTCGGGTGTTTCTTATCTTAACTACTCTTTCCGTAGCAGTGCATGCAGATGGTTCTGAACCATTGTCTGATGACACGATTGGACTGGCTAGATCATGTGTTATGTATTATTAAATGTTATAACCTATTAAAATATATAAAATACACAAATAACACTTTATCCTTGGATTGTCAACTTAATAAAGCTGTAAATCACATCAGCTAAGAAAGAACGGTTTCAATTGATCTATGGCATGTTGGAGATAGGCTTTAAGTTATGGCCCACAGCACTGTATACCTTTCTATAATATAGGCCTACGTTGTTATTGTAGGACTCTCCGTACCTGTATGCATCAGATTTCACATTATAGATTTTTCTCCCCTTTTGATGGATAGAAACCAGGTTTGCCCCTTGCACCTGTCTGCCATAAATTACCATTCCTGGTTTGCATTTATCCCAGGTGAAAGTTAAGCCCCCTTTTGGAAATGATTCTGGACTAAGTACACCGATAGCAGTTAGTAATATCCTCCCCTGCGTATGGCATTCCATAGAGACACATGGGTATGTGATTGTGATGCAGTGACTTTCATATTTTCCCAAGATCTTAAGTGTATGATAAGTGAGAACGGGGAACACGGCTCATTCCTCAGACATCCTGTGTCTCCACAGCTTAACAGCAACAGGAGTGAGTGGAGGAATTAGGTGGCTCGTCGCCAGAACACATTGTAAGTGAAAAAGTGTTAATTTGTCAGTTCCATGGGACTGATGTGACTAATGAGACTATTGTGAGGCATAGAGGCATGTCGGTGGGTCCTGTAATGAGCTGAGCAGGGTCCTGGCATTATGTCTCTTGTTAGTTAGGTCCACCCAAGCCTCATCGCCTCTCTGATTAAGTTGTGATGTAAGTGTACAGTAGCATAGTGGATTCATGGCTGTTATTATAGTCACTGTTTCTCAATGGGTGTGAAAAATACAAGCTGGGTACATGTGAGGTTTTAAGACACATATCTTCACATGCTTACAGAAGCACAGTTCGTGTTGCAGGATCTGACAACTTTTTGTTTTTGCTATGTCTTTCTTGTTAACGTCTTATGCTGCGTATAATGCTCACCCAAGATCCCTGTGGTTTCCTTTGTAAAATTGGGTAATTTTTTAACATGGTAAACACCCACGGATTTGGCTATGCCATGTATGGACAGAGCAGGGGAATGGCCTGAGATGTTGGATGTGTTGGGCTATGCATGGCCAGGCCTAGTGGTGTCAGCTCAAGTTGGAGATTTATGCCCCAGCCAGCTACCCCCTCGGTCTGCAGCGAGACAGTGAGGGAGAGAGAGAGAGCACATCTGGAGCCAATCTTCAAGATGGAGGAGAAGATCTGTGTCAGGGATTGGACCAGCAGCCTGGCTAAGATCAGATCAGCCCAGCCCCGATCGCACCCACTTTCCTGGCGCTAAAGTGCTCAGTTTCTGGCCGCCTTTGTGGTCCTAATACTAGCACTCCTGACCAGCAACGGTGCCACATGATGTCACTGATCCACAGAAATTGTTGACATCCATACTCGTCAACTACACAAAAATCAATAGAATTTAGCTAGACCACCTGGTGAGCTTGTTCCACATCTCGTTTGTTGTTTGTCTTTCAGATGTACCCCTTCTCTCCACCCCCCCCCCCCCCCCCCCGCCAAGAACGCCCTCAACTTTCACACACACATTGCATACATTAGAGCAGTTTCTCAATGACTGGCTCCAGTGTCTGATAAGTGGAATGAAATACCACTGGTGCTGACAACAGCTTGTCAAAGGCATCAAGTACACCAGACCACACGGACGGGCCGGGGGTGGGGGTGGGTGGGTGCGCTGGAAGAAGGAAATGACATCATGGCATTTCAAGCGTGGCGTGAGACGCATGAGGACAATCTAACTCGCACATTGCAAGTTAGATGAGAGAAGGATGATGATGATGATGATGATGATGATTTCTTTTTTAGGTATCATTTCATTACATGTGGCTGGTTGTGATTATGAATCAAATGCAGCTTAGACCAGTGATTCTCACTTCTCTTTTGAGCGGCTCCAACATTTTACCGTGTGCGTTTGGGTCTCTGTTTGTGTCTATTTCAGCACAGTTACTGTGGTTACCGTGTCAATTAGTCTACTTCAGTCAGTGATGCAATGAGTATGTAATCCAAGACGCTGCTCACTTCACACAGGGTGTGATTTATTTTATTTATTTCAAGGACCCTTACATTGATATGTACTACCCCACGAGATTAATTTATCTCTGGGACAACGGTTTAATTTAAGACCTTTTTTTTTACTTTCTCTGAGACTGTACAAATGGCTCCATTTGTACAGTCTCAAATTAAAATCCATTTCGTTCCTAATCCTGACTGTCATTTAGACCACGTTGAGAACCAGTGGTTTAGCCGACACAAACCTCTACAGCTATAACTACTCCCTCGACAGCGAGGAAAGACCGTCGGTCGCACTTTATCAACCGCAACAATTCAGCATAATTAATTCTGTACAAAAGTCACACCCGTGTGAACTGAGTTGTGCAACTCCGTGTGGGGGTCCCCGGTGGGTCCGTGGAACTTCCAGACCCACAGGAACGCGCCCAGGGTGCCGTCCCCGGTTCTGGCGAGCGGCCCCGCATCCGAAACGGTCGAGAATTAGACAACTCTCTCTCTCTCTCTCATGCACGCTCCACATTGTAATTAGCAGGCAACAGTGCAAAACTATCTCTCTCTCTGGTTCTAGCACAACAGTGCCACTTTTGCCCCTATTGGTACCCTAAACATGGGGACATAGGGATGACATTGCTGTTCCTTGGAGTGGCTGCACCACTCAAAAAGGAAAATGCTAATATCATTACATGGCCATTCTGTCGGGGTTGAAATGTACATGATTTACATCGTTTTGTCATTGTGTTCCACTCAATAGGGCGTTTATGTGCAGCGTAGTGTTTCCTGTGTATTTAGGGATGCTTGTTTGACCTGCTGGCCCAAACATCTCGCTCTAGACGAATCTTAATTGTATCTGTTGTGTTTTCTAAGCTTGTGTGATTTATAGCTATTTGAGACCCCTAGCTATTTACTTTAGCCATAGTCATCAGGAATACAGATGTCACTTTGATTGACTTGGAAAATGTGGAGCAGCCAAAGCATAAAGTGGAAATGTTCACCCAGTAACACAAGATAAACAGTGGGAGGGGAGCACTCGCACACACACGTGCACACACGCACAGACGCGTGCACACGCACGCGCGCGCACACACACACACACACACACACACACACTTCCTATCTCTCTCTTTCTCTATCCCTCTCGCGTGCTCTCACACACACACACACACACACACACACACACACACACACACACACACACACACACACACACTCCCTATCTCTCTCTCTCTCTTTCCCTATCCCTCTCGCTCTCTCTCTTCTCTCTCTCTCACACACACACACACACACACACACATCTTATAACGCTAGATAAACAGTTAGGAAAGAGGAGCCAAACACAACAGCAGGAGAAGGGAAAGTGTCCTGTTGGCATAGGGTTTCCCAGAGTAAGTGTTATTTGAAAAGCAGCTGAAGGGGGTGACACTCACTCCCCTCCCACCCAATCTCCTTCCCTCACTCCCTATCTCGCTCCCTCCCTCGCTCGCTCCCTCACTCACTCAACCATCTGTTGTTCTCTCTCTCTCTCTCTCTCTCTCTCTCTCTCTCTTCTCAGGCTGCTCTAAGTGCCTTGAAACAGCTGTCGGAGCAGGGACTGGACCAAGTCGACGGCCCCATCAAGGTACGTAGGCCACAGATCACGTCCAAGACACAAGGCACGCCATGCAACTCCCAATAGCCGCAGCACTAGTGATCTATCGTTCATTTCATTGACTCCAGTCACTTCGTTCCTGTTTGCTAACAGATTAGTCATTTGTTCACAGTTCAGTGTGTCCGGTTCAGCGCTCCTCATGTAGTTTGCTCCAAGGACGAGAGAGGAACGTCTCTCTTCAGCCAGTCAAAATGTTGCATTTGCAGCTGATCGACTGAACCCCGCGTCACTGGGCTTTCCACATGGAGGAACATGAACATCCTTTATTTACCCAGGGTAGTAGCTAAGCGCTAATTTTCAGCAACGCCCTGCACATAGAGACACACACATTAAAACCTGGGAGCTGACCAGTACAACCACAGTCTTATACTGTTGGCCACTAAGCAGCTCCACTGGAGCAGTTGGGGGTTCAGTTCCTTGCTCAGGGGCAATTCAGCGGTGTTGGGTGAGTGATGACAATCACTTCCCGACCCAGATTCTTCCTGCCCGTCCGGGGAATCGAACCAGCAACCTTTCGGCAACAAGGGCGCTCCTCTAACCCTTAGGCCACCGCTGCCCAGAACAACTTAAGGAACGCTCACTTTTAATGAAGTGAGCGAACGTCACAACACTATGCAGCACACTTATGGTGGTGCGTTATACAGATTGTAGAAACACATTTGGGA
>NC_139712.1:40098596-40190494 GCF_964188405.1 Protomyctophum parallelum | reverse complement strand
TAACAGTTTTCATTTACGTCACCATCGGAGATGAGGGGTGAATATGGAAACACTTGGACCATATACTTTGACCTGAGTAGTTAATCACTCAACAGTTATTTCTTGGTCTCCCTTCCTTCCTCTCTCTCTGTGTCTCCCTCTATCTCCCTGTCTTTACCCCCCCCCCTCCTCCCTCTCTCTCCGTCTTTCTCGCTCCAAAAGTCATTTATGGTCTGGTGTTTCAGCATTCTCTCACGGCAGGTTTTGGCCCAATAGTTTTGCCACGTAGGTCTGATATTTGCCCCTTATCAGAATAAATAAATAAATATAGTTTTGCCTCCTACCCAACTCCTCGTTTTGCTGGCCTGTGACCTACGAGATGGTGTTTGTGTATAAACCTGTCATTCGCCTTTCACTGCCCCTGGAACATGCCGCTCTCGCATGTCAGTCCGTTGGACTGAAAATAAATTCCTGTCTGGATGAAATGGACCATGCAACAGGAACCACAGCTGATCACAGTTACTGTTAAATAGCCTGCCAAAGTGTGTGTGTGTGTGTGTGTGTGTGTGTGTGTGTGTGTGTGTGGGGGGGGGGGGGGGGGGGGGGGGGATAATTGGAGGGGGTACATCCCATCTTGAAAGAAGCGGTTGAGCCAATACTATCCACTAGCTTTCACTTTAATTAAGTGAATTGACCCCAACTTCTAGCTCTCTATAACCTGTCTCACTGTAATCTTTGGTCCCCCTGAAGGGCCCTGACCCAAGTTAGAGCAGGTCTGAACAGCCTCGTTCCCAGCCTTTTCTCATCTCCTGTTAACGACCTAATACAGAGAAACTATTGTCCGGGACTTCCATCATATGTACACCTCCCGGAAACTGTTTTTGTTTTTTTCCCCCCTCATGTTTGAGCCGTTTTGGGGGGTACGAGGTCAGATGAGCTCCCTCTGGTGTCATGCCCATGGGGATCACTCACTCTGAAGTAGCTTGACAGGTAGTTTGACATCAGGGCACTGATCCTCTGAGTATGTTAACATCGATTGCTGAACCAGTATCTATACGTCATCTGTTTACCGATCACGGTGTGCTGAAGACGTATCTATACGCATTTATAGCTTTTTTATTGAATACTTTAGTTCATCTTTCTATGCGCCCGGACAACATATAAAGTGACACCGATTGCCTCTCCCAAGATCCGGTCTGTGATCCGGGGGGAAACCCCCCCCTCCTGAAAAGAGGCGTTGGTCTATGCCGAGCAGGCCGCCTCCATTACGACGTAATGGAGGCGGCCTGCCCGGCATAGACCAACGCCTATGTCAGGGGATCTAAAATGTGTGTGTGAATAGAATAGTAACACTCGATTCCCCCTCCCCTCCTGTTTCTACATGGTTTCTCCCGAGGGAGGATTGTGGGTGGGGGGGTCTCTCCGTCTCGGATCGCATTCGCAGTGCCCCACTGCCCAGTGCCTTGCACCTCTCTCATTCTCGGAAAAAGATAGAACGCAGCCGTAAGCATCGATTTGCCCGCAGCCCGTATATAAGCCATAAAACCCCACTGCGAATAAGAATAATCGGCAACGATCGGCATTGCATAACGTTTGCAACACACATGGAGTCATGGACAGATGCACGAAACGAATCACATTATCGAGGGACCACCATGATCAAGCGGGCCGCTTTGACTTTCGTTGGAGATCACCATAGCGTTTCACCAGCCAATGCAGCCGTCACTATCGGTTGTGTGATTGTAACCTTTTTATTCATTATAATTGCAGTGATAATACCGCAATGAAGGCGTCTGGGACGTCATCGACCCGGTTGTATGTATAACGAATACACATGTCCTCATCCTAAACCGTTGTGTTCCATCGAGTTCCATCGAGTTGTCATTTTGTCGATATCACAGCCGGGCTTAGCATCTCTCTCGATACCGTTGATGAAGCTCTTTTCCATCGCTGATTGCTCCTACGTGCTTCAGTGCTTCATTGCCCGGCATGTCCAGACATGTCAACCACTAACCTCACCGATCCAGTAACGCGTCTCACCGTTATACTATGGTTCTGAAACGATCGGTGGAATGTAGCCTACACAGATCAATACTTTTGTTGCCCCCCCTGTTACTGCGATTGAGACAATGAGCAGATATGTGAGATAGAGTAGGCGAGGCGCGCATAATCATCATAATCATCATGAAGTTATCATCATAGCGAGTTATAAAGGTTTAAAGTCACAGACATTGACAGGAAGATATAAAAATAAACATAAATAAATTATTATCATATACATACTACACACTGAATGAAAGCCCTGAATGTCTACTTTTAGGAGGAAAACAATACACATTGATCCCATGTACAGTTTGTCAGTAATTGGCTATTGAATGCAGCTTGCGCCCACCAGAGAGAATTTTACAGAAGGCATGGACCTGAACAACTATTATTCACAAAATAAGGCCTATAGCGACATGTACATACTATATACCGTATGAAACAGAAGACTCATAAGAAACAACATAAGAAACATAAGAAAAAAACTAATACTGTAATAATAATAAAAATCACACCCCTGTGAAGTGAGCAGTGCCAAACTGTACATGGGATCAATGTGTATTGTTTTCCTCCTAAAAGTAGACATTCAGTCTGTCAATGTCTGTCAACTTCAACCTTCCATATCTCTGCTGTTTTTTCAAGCGAGCAGAGTGCAGGCAAAAGCAGAAAAAGGTCAATATCTCCAGAATGGAAGATGGTAAAATCATGATTTTCTTTTTAAATTGAAGTGGACAAGTTAGGCTTTCTTTTGATGTCTGCGGTGTGATTCTCGCTATAAGAGAACATTTCGCTGTGGGCCCCAAAAAAGTTCCTTCGTCCAATGTTAATCGCTCAGCATCACCAAGCCTGAACTCACAGAATACCCCAGCACACTATGTGTTAAAGACCAGATCCATTGAAAGATAGATGCTGCACTCTGTCTTCTAGCTTGAGCCAACCCAGAGACTATAGCAAAGTGAGCTCGGATTAGGTCGGGTGAGTCCTGGGAGCGACTGTGGGGTCTAGTAGTAGTATTATTAGTTTGTTGTGAGCCTATGTGTTTTTTTGTTTGTTTTGCAGAGTGAAGGAAGAGAGGATGGACACTGAACAGACTAACTCAGGCACCACCACTCAGGTCTGCAAGGATTCAAAGGCTGTCGTCTAGGAGCTGAACCCCCACCCCCCCCCCCCCCCCCCCCACCCCCAACCTAACACCCCCCGACCTCCACCTCCGTACCCACAACCCCTAACCCCCGCTTTAATCCCTTACCCCAACCCCACACCCCACGATTGCCACTGTATCCTGCATAACCTGTCAACATGCAATAGGGTGGATGTGGACCTAGAAAAACACCATTACCTGAGTCTATGTGAAGACAACACTATCCTAACACGTTCAACATTTATCAATTATTTCAATGGAATTTAGAGGAATAATAACACAAAAATAATAATACAACAAATAATCAATATTGAATCCGTAACGTGAGCGATATAAATGCATGGTACTGTATCAAATCAAGGGAAATCCAAAGTGAACACACACTTCGTAGAGAATTTCCCCTATGGATAGACGTCTTTTTTTTTCTTTTTTTTTATGGTTAAAGACAAATATGTACATCATGCCATTGAAATACAAAGGAAACATTTTAGGGGAGAAACCAACTTACCGTAGCTTATTTCTTTCGGGGGTATTATGTTTCTGTTTTTGTTTTGTTTTTTTCTTTCATTTTTCTTTTTGTTTTAATAATCTAACAATGCTTGAGTACTGTATTTAAAATTAACCAATGCCAGTGCTGTGAAAGTTGTAGTTGTTGTCTTCATATATAGTCACCCAGCTTACCTTGTATGCTGACTTAAGAGGAAAAAAAAAAAAGGAAAAAAAAAAAAAAAAAGAGTTCATCTATCTATATGGATGTGTATGACTTGCAAGAATATCATATTCCGAAAAATAACACAAAGTAAAAGTTTTTCATGTGGACAAAACGGACAAAACTGGTGTTAGCAGTAAAAACAGTTAGACGTGCGCGCTCACAGGAACGAAGGTTGGGCCAACCTTTCAATTCCCGTGTGCTCTTATTACCTGTCCCCATTTTAACAAGACCCAGCCACTGGCTTAGAACCACCGGAGTTGTTTCACCTCACCGACAAACACGGCAGACAAACGGTCAGTATTATTGTCATTTTTGTAATCCCGTAAATACGAGCCACTCACATTCGAGAGTGGCCACCCGCGAGGTGCTTCGTCACCTCTTCTCATGTCCGCCCAAAGTTCCAGAGGGCACCCGAGGGAAATTTCAGTATGAGCAAACCATATTGATTTGCATGTTTTTTCATGTAATCAAGCAATCGGTGGCTCTACATCAGTGGTCCGGGTCCCCCCTCCCCTCCCCACCCCACACACACACACAGTTTTGTCGATCACATCTACACCCATTGTGTGTGTTGTATTGACCCTGCCGAGGCATCAACTAGGTGCTTTTTTTTTTTTTTTTTTTATGTCTGCATTCTAGAGTGAATCTTTGAGCGGTAGAGTCTGCCATTGATTAAGCCCCGATTTATGCTTCGTCACACGGCGCTTTCGTGCGTCGGAAATGGCCGAACCTACAAGCTTACAACGTGTCACGGATGTGACGCGTTATGAGCTTGTAGCTCGTCTATTTGTGACGGAAGCATAAATGTGTCTTTTAGCAGACCGCTCCCTCTCCCCAAAGGTCGCTTTGAATCACTTTGTTCACTGACATGGAGGAGCTGTCGTCTTCGCTGTGAGTGCAATGTGTAATAATAACAAGCAAGGCTGTTTCTGTTGCCGAAATGCAGTAAAATCACCTCAGTTCATGTGGGAAAAACTGTGTTTTCTTGTCTTTCTTGTTTGTGCAGGTACAGTACAGGTGTGGAGAAAGTGTCTCTGAAATAAGATGCAGTGACACAGTAACCGTAAAACTGTAATCCTTAAAGTCTCTTCAGGCAGGAGGACCTCCTCTAAGTCAGGGGTTCTCTTCTCAACCTGGGGGTCGCGACCCCTTGGGGGGGTTGCCAAATTATTTTGGGGGGTCCCCAGATTATATATATAAAAAGAATGCAACTGAATTGCTGGAAAATGGAAATTAAAGCGCAAATAACATGCATTTTAAAACGGCTTTTAATATTTCATATCATATTGTCTATGTCCCTCAAAGTTATTTCTAATGGTTTGAGCCTCAATCACCACTCTGATATAACCAGGCCTTGTCATTTCTTTCTGGCCTTTGAAAGCAGTTTTAGCTGCAATACCACAATGTCCTGAGGTGGTGGCGGTGCTGATATGCAGATTATTTAATATTTCAGTCATTATAATACTGATGCTAGATAAAACCAGGCTTGTTTCCATTCCATGCCAGCTTGGGAAATCAACAATGGCGGACATTGTAAACAAAGTGGAAATGCACATTTGGAACTGAAGACTGAAGAAGGAGGAATTATACAAAGTAGGGTGTCATCGATGACATCACGATGAGACCAAAATCAGTTGAGCTGTTCCTGAGAGCAATTTCTATTAAAGCACCTGATATGATATGAAAGCCTGATTGTTCAAAATTGGTTATTTGTGGGGATAGAAAACACATATGGGAGCCCTAAAAATACAAAAGAAATTTAAAATGTTGAAATTTATGTTATAGATCCTTTAAATAGTTTACATAGTACACATAGTACATGCATAAACTTTCCTTAATGATTATATTTGGTTTCAGTATTTATTTATAATGTATTTTCTCTATTTAAGTCAAGTAAAAGGAAAAAACGTGACAACCATATGGAAAAGGGCGCAGAAGAAGGAGGCGGAGGCGCGGGGGGTGCTTCGTGTCACAGGACAAACTTGATTAAACTGTAGTACCAGTGTCGGCCACTTGGAAACTGGTTAAAAGATCTGCTATTTCCAGTGTGCAACAGTGGCACACAATTAAGTATTGATCAGGTTTCAGGTAGGTGAAAGGGAAAGAAACAGAAAAAAACAAGAAAAAACAAGAAAGGTCGAGCACTGACAGGGTGTTTCCAGTTCCACCACCACCTGATATCCTCTAAAGAGGAAATGAGAAAGGTTAACTACCTTATAGAATGTACTTCTACTGTTAATTCATTCTATATAGCTTGCTGCTTAGCAGAAATATATATATATATATATTTTTTAACATGAACGGAAATGGTGAACGGTTGCCAGCTTCCTCGCATTTCGGGAGGTGTAGGCTACTGTAGTTCCAGACTATATAGCATTCTGGGATTGTGGAATAGTTGTCTGGCTACACAAGAATACTGTTACAGTAAAGTCACAATATTTGCACTATACAATCAATGTTGTTGCCTCATTTAATTAAAAAAATACAATGATAAGTCAAATGACCTGCTGACACCACACAAGCAACACTGCTGGCTGCTACACATCGTTTGTAGTCTATAAGGTTTTCCATTTATGCTTAGATTATGGCACTGTATGTGGTTTTCTTTCTATGACATAACACCCATAAATATTTCCCCAGTGAATTTTGAAGACGTTTGGGCTCCGTCTGACTGTCTGATACGGGGCTGGATGGTAACTGCAAGGTTGCCAGTTCGAACCCGGGCTCCCCCAGAGTTGGTGTCAAAGTATCCTTGAGCAAGACACTGAACCCCTAATTGCTCCTGATGTGCTGTTTGGTGCCCTGCATGGTTTATTCCGCCATCAGTGTATGAATGTGTGTGTGAATGGGTGAATTGATGCGCAATCTGTAAAGCGCCTTGGATAAAGGCGCTATATAAATGCACCATTTACCATTTACTGATATGCCCATATACGGAGATCTGTATCTGTCAGTCCTTGTCCCTTTTATGCCCATATATGGAGATCCCTGATGTAATCAGTATATGCCAATATTTATGTGACTAATTTTGAACTATGCAGGAGCATTTAGCCACTGTTTCTGTACACAGTTACCTTTTGCATGTATGTCTCAGATATACCAATGAGACGTTTGGGCCAAACCCTTGTGATGTCACAATGACAGCACTAAATTGGTATTTCAGCAGAAGTAAGTACATCTCTAAATCTATAAATAGCCTAGTTACATGACTGTGGGAGTCTTGGGTGGCTATGGTGTCCAAAAACTATTTATTTTTAGTATGCTGGTGTCATGACGCTATCATATGCTGAATTATAAAATATTTTAATAGAAGTTTTCTGCCTGACAGCGACAAAGAAATAATTAATAATAATAATAATTAAGTTTGTGGTCACAAAAAATGGCCACCATACAATAATTAATTAATGCTAATTATGACAAACTTTCAGACCTGATTCCATTGTGATGACATTTTATATCCAAAAGGTCAGAAAAGAGGGGAGTCCCGCACACTGTCTTCACTTATGCAATGTAGTGCGTCGTATTTCCTATGGCATGCATTACTATTTGTGGAAATATGTAACAATAATTTTTTGTAAGTGAAGACTTCTGCACTTCAGGTTCATTAGATATACTACACTGTGACATGTCCTTCAAAACACCTTTTTTTAACACCAAAACCGAAGGGGAGATTGTCACCACATTTTTCACATTTGCTTGTATTCTGAATTGGTCGAAGAAGTTTGTGCAGTCGTTCTGGGCAATATGACTTCAAATCAATATTATATATAATATCATAATCATATATATATGATTACCGGTATTTCAAACCTTTGTCTCGATTACGATGAATGATGTTTATTTTTGAATAGTGAAAATAGAATATGTAAAAGTTCACAACGCGTCATGATGATGTCCCATTTCACAAGTTTTCAAATGTATATAACTCTTTTGAAAATAGCAGATCTACTAGCCTCGGAGACGAGGCAATTTTGTTTCAAAAGACAAAAGTTGTATTGGTTGTATTTCCCTAACCAATATCAATGCAGAGAGGCGTCGCTCCAAATGTGTTGACATCAGTGGTGTCATAGATATTTAAAAACATAGATGCCTCATCGGCCACTGCAGTTCGTTTGAGCCATGTGTATCAACGTGACACACGCGGAAGCTTCTGTAAAGCACTAGTCTCATTTTGCGAGACTATTGCCTCGCAATAGTTGTCTGGCTACGCGAGACTATACCAACATAGAAACTTGCCCTCACTTTTGCACATTATGCCCATGCCCCAGAGCCGAAAGGAGCCGTCTTTCTATGTCTATGAGTGTTCTCCTTTGTGTTGTACAGGGGAGGCGGAGGGGTGCGGGTAGAGGGGAGGCAGGCACATAGGTTGGTGAACCAATAGGGAACCGGCGTCCATTTCCAGCGGTAGTTTGATCCACCCCTCTATGCCAAGAAGTGGTTAATGCAGTGGAGTAAAAGTACAATGTTTGCCATTGAGATGTAATGGAGTAGAAGTAAAAGTACTAAAGGTTGGAAATACTCCAGTGAAGTAAAAATACCTCAAGATTGTACTCAAGTACAGTACTTGAGTACTGTACTACTACTACTAAGTTACTTCACACCACTCCTTCTAAGTCTTCACTATACCATGAGTCTGGACAGACAGCGATGTAAACTGTAACTGGGTGTGTTATTCCTCGTTTGATAATAACATGAAAATGGAATGCAATTTGCATCTTAGTACCATTCTGCCACACTACATCTATTAGAACATGTGAACACTGGGTAGTGAGAGCAACAGAAAAGGCAAACAACAATTTGAGAAAGTAGGTCAATGGCATGGTTCTTCTAAAAGATCTTTGTGTGATCATCTTAAATGCCGCAAGTTTTGTGAAGCCCAATTAACAAGTGCAGTCATATTTCTATGAAGTTTAATTCGTTCAGACAAATCTGTTTCTCCAAAGATAAATATGCCCCCTCTCTCTTTTCTGGAACAACTTGATTTGATAAAGGCTGTTTCATTGTTGAATACACTGATGCGTAGCCATGCAACGCACCATAACACATCACCTCATCTTGACTGGTATGAGAAAGAAGCAGGTGTTTTAGTGATGCCTTTCGCTCTGCAGGCTGAGGATCTGCAGCCAGCAGCTTGTGAAAAAAACCTTATGTCAATGAGTAACTTTGTCAGACTTTATTAGATTCTGTTAATTGACACCGGAGACAAACTCACTCGGTTCTCATGCTCAGACTAGCCATGGCTGGCTACGTGAAAGAGATCTGCTGTTCCCATTCCCATGCGCGAGACACACTTAAGCTTTAACTCATTGCAGTCAGTGCATAGAAGCGATTTACCGATATCCTACTTTACTTGCATAAAGTTTCACATCACCTTGGCATTAGAGGGCTAGATTTCGTGGATAGATTGATTGATTGAACACAAAGTGATCAAATGAAGTCAAATGGATAAAAGCACTCAAAAGGCTTGTTTCTATTGTGGTCCTTTTGGGAAAGGGAGGCAGTACAGGGAGCATATACACATGTTTTCTTCCCTCATATAATCACGTCACCTTTACCGTTGTGGTCCTATACCTTGAAATCGCTGCACACCTGCGCTGCCCTCGTCCCCTTCCTGCACCGTCCAGAGGGCACGGAGACCCTCGGCAGCATCAAACCCACTCTGCTCCCCCCATTAGTGAGATGAATGAGAGTATCTGACAGGAGCTGTCTAATTCCACTTCGGTGACTAATGGACTCAGCTGGCAGCTACATCTGCTAGCCATTGGAGAGTGCCAAGGCTGTTCACAGACATTAGCGACTGGCTCTCTGTTCCAGACACTTGTTCAGGTAGTGACAGTCCGGCATGAGGCCATTGGCCGAACCCGGGATGAATTGCCCCAGCTCTAGTCTGGCTAATATGGGAAGTGAACCTTACTGCCCAAAATAGAACAAAATCAATGTGGCTGCGCAGCCTGTCGGTGCCATGTTGAGAACAAATGCCAGTCATTGATTTTCTGGCTGAATTATGTGCTATCGACCCGGCTTAAAGTCCTCTAAATTGGAGCCGTATTAACAGGAGAAAGAAAGAGTGAAGGAAATCCTATAGACTTAGATGAATGACCCACCAAAGACTCGAGCCAACATCCCAATATTGTTTCATCATTATTTGACTTGGTTTTACTGGTCCAATCAGGAAGAGGCCTCTCTCAGTCTGGACCCACACACAGGGACCTCATTTGGTGTGTGTCAAGTGCCAGAACGGTAGCTGGAATGTGGGTGCTGCAGTGCTGAGCGTGTCTGCACACTCAGGGATTGAATCTGTCAGTACAGCTCTCACGTCAGATTAGAAATAATCTGCCGCTGAGCAACTTTATCCAGCCACGATTAGTCACAGCAAGGGAAGCCTACTACCGTACACGCGGCAGGCTTAGGCGCTGACATCTCAACACTTCTCCATAACACACTACACTACACATACACACACAGGCAGCACTGATTGTCTGTCTACTGAGAAATCAATTAGCTCTGTGGCGATTGTATTGATTGATGATGTTCAGAGAAACACTCTGTCCCATAAGAACTATAGTCTTTGAAATTAGTAACATTTGGCGGAGACAGTTCTCAGTGGACTTCAGAGAGTGTTATCGGTCACTTATCACTTACCCATTGTCATGCAAGTTATTAGAGGCTTTCTTTAATCATTGTCACTTATCTTAACTATCCTAACTAACACAATTCTGGACATGCATGCCGCCGAAGGATTAAACCCCATCTCCACGCTGGTGGGCAGGAACGTTACTCCTGCCCACCACCATGGATCACCGTGGAGATCCATCAGGTTTAATCCTTCGGCGGTGCCTCCAGCTTGGCCGGACACTAACAAACCCATGATCTGTGTACCTGTGTGTTTCTACCCTCCAACACAATCCATTTTACAAACACGGGCCATGTCAGTCTCATTTGCTGCAACCGACTGTGGAGCACATACTCGCCGATGACGACAGGCCTCAAATGGCAAAGGATAATCTGAAAGACATGACAAGACAATGCTCTAACCCTGATCCAGATTTATAGATCGCACACTGTGGCTTCTTGTGCTACATCTCAAACCGTGGAGCAGAGGCATTGTCCGTGCCAGTGTGAGAGGGTGGTTGATATGCAACACACATCAGGAGAATCTATGTCCCAACATACGTTGCATAGCAACTCCCTCGTTTCTCAGTTTCCTGTACTATTCTATTGAGACATGCATGCTCAAAATATTGTACGATTCATGAACATCTGACCGTACCCGCTGCCAACTGGACTTATTCACATTCAGATCAGCCATACAGACAAGTTGTCCATTTACCTTTTTCATGGCATTTTATTATTATTTTAATTATTAATTCCTTCTCTAATGCTTAAAGGACAACTTTAGTATTTCTCAACCAAGGTTCATGTTTTAGGTTATTAGAGAAAGTAAAAGATGATGGTTATTAATTTATTTTTTCATTTGCTACTTTCTGTCGTTTTAGCGATATTAGCTATTTTAGACAGGGGGCGGGGGCATTCGAACATGGGGCTAAATATGTATTTGTTTTTACAAAATGTTATAGTAATTTCTTTTTTATAATTTACTATAGTCCTACTAGACCCCATAAATTACATCTGGCCACAAAAGATCACGGGATCTATTGAACGTGAAGGGGGAGGTGACAAACTGACAGATTATAGACTATAGTACCCACCTTCACATTCAGTAGATCCTGTGATCTTTTGTGGCCAGATGTAATTTCCTGGGGTCTAGTAGGACTATAGTAAATAATAATAAAGAAAATCGCCGTGAAATAAATTGTAAAAAAATACGTATTTAGCCCCATGTTCAGATGCCCCCGCCCCCCTGTCAAAAATAGCTAAAATCGTTAAAACTACAGAATGCTTGCAAATGAGAGAATTAAGTTTAACCCTCATCTTTTACTTTATCTAATAACAACCTAAAACATGGACCTTGGTTGAAAAAGACAAAAGTTGTCCTTTAATTTATACTCTGTCATATGACAGCATAAATCAGGCTCAAATGTTCTATACTGATTTATAGTGGTTCTCAAATTGGGGTCTGGGGATCCCCAGGGGTCCTTCAGGAGGCGCCCCAGCCAAATGTGTTAAGATAGCATCACAATCTGTTTGGATCTACGAGTTCACAACGCGTCACTTGGTGAGCTTGTAGATCTGCTTTTCAAAAGAATCTTGAAAAATGGTAAATCAAATAAATGGTAAATGGTGCATTTATATAGCGCCTTTATCCAAGGCGCTTTACATAGATTGTGCATTACGATGGCGGCGGAAACCATGCAAGGCACCAACCAGCACATCAGGAACAATTAGGGGTTCAGTGACTTGCTCAAGGACACTTCGACACTAACTCTGGGGGAGCCCGGGTTCGAACTGGCAACCTTGCGGCGCCGGTTACCATCCGCCTCCGCTGCCTGAGCCACCGCCGCCCCTGTCAGTGAAAATAATTGAAACATTTGGAATATTTTTCAAATATTTTTAAAAGACAAATTATTTTTATATGGGGGTCCACAACCAATTCATTAATTTGGGGGTCCTTGTCATGAAGACGTTTGAGAGCCACTGATGCTGTGACAGTGTGACAAGTGACTGCATGGCTGTTTATCCAACAGCCCATTTTTGTCTAAAGGCTGGATGACTCACAATGTGGAACGACAATAATGCTGATCGGCTACTAGTCTAGAGAGGAGAAAGGGCAGGGTGGGCGTCATCCTAACAATGGAAAGCAAGTGAGAGAGAGAGAGAGTCTTCTGTTCGTCAACATTGCTACACTTTCCTGACTGACACCCAACTGCAGTTGGGTGTCAGGAAAGTATTTCCTGAGTATTTCCGATTTCCAATACTTTTTCTTCTACTCCACTACATCTCAGAGGCAAATACTGTACTCCACTACAATTATTTGAGAATTATTTTAGTTACTTTGTAGATTTGGATTATTATTAGAAAACATACATTAACTACTTCATCCCTATATACTGTACTTTGGTTATTTGAAAAGAGCCGATCAATCCGTTTCAATCCTGAAAAGTAAATGATTTGAACATATGAGGTTTCCACCCGACAGCAATGACATTTAGGTTTATGAATCAATGAAGACACACCACTTAATAATCTAAATCACTTTATTAATTTAAGTTAGGTAGAGACACTAAACATCGGAACCACATTTGCCCCGCAATGGAGCAGTCTTCAGAAAATTACAAAAAGAGGCTTATGTCATATACTGTCCACAAATGGCAAAAATTAAGAGGTAGAGAATTTAGGCTCATCACTGTGACTGAAGGAATGATGCCTACTGGAATGTAGCTGGAATTCAAAAGACTCGTGTCTTCCCAAAGGTATATAAAATATGAATACAACAAATATTATGGAGACAGTCATTTTGGGCTACTCAGATACAACAGTTTAACGTCTACATTTCACTGTAACTGGACACGGTGGACGATGGGTAGCAAAGTGAAAGCATCACTTTGGAACAAATATGGTAAGCTAGTGTCTTAATACATTTTCTTCAACCATACATCAGACTGGACCATCGGTTGGATGGGAGTTTCATTTCATCTCTTAATGACTGGTTTACTGCCAATAATAATGTACTGTTGTTAAATTCTGAATTTACAAGAAATACAAAATAATAATAATAATGCTATATCCAAACATTGTGAGAACAAAGGTTTCTCTCAATATCAGTACAACCCTAATTGAGCTCTGGCCATTGATCCCTCCCACACAGACTTGGAAAGAGGTTAGTCCATAGAGACCTAATGTAATTTAAAAGGACACTGTAGCATTCAACACATCTTTATATGGACTGCCCTGTGAAGACTCCCAGTCAGCCAAATATAGACTGCTAAATCCAACTGGGGCGCCGTTAACCATTTCATCAGCAACATCTAGTCTACATGTTTGTATCAAAAAAACTAAAACAAAACAAAAAACACACACAAAAAGTACATAAAATTACATTAACGTAATGTTGTAAATTACAAAATTGTGTTTCTTCATCGCAATTTGATGACCTTTGCAATCAGTGAGTACAAGCTACAATAATAGCCGTGTAATTTGCAAACTGTGTGGTTCCTTTTTGATTAAGGTCAAGCCTCTGGAGATACTGGGGTTGTTGTGAAATGTCAGGGTTGGCAGTGTAGAGAGAGTCAGTAATTACAGTGCATGTCTACAAATAAAAACAACAAAAGTGACACAGATTTCTTTTCTTACTGTTCATACAGTAACATACTGTATATTTCCACAAAGACACTAGATAAGGCTGGTGACTACATTATGTAAATAGTTAATTACTGAATACCTTTTTTTCATATGATTTTCAAAACTAGTGACACAGTATATAGATGTTGGTTTATTTAAACAAACCTTAGAAAATAAACAGACAAAACAAAGTCAAATGTGTAGTACACAGCTTTCCTTGTTCCAGAGGAACAATATGGTAAACCATTGCACTTGCTCAATGCAAGTGCACCAGTCTAGATACAGTCTCGTTTTTCCCTTCCGCCTTTCCCCAATACACCCTCAGTGGTCGTATCCTCATGCTTGCAGTCATGCTTGTGTGTTGAAAGCAGCACTCCCTATAGGCTAGATCCCGTTCTTGGCTTCATTGTTATTCATGGCCTCCTTCCGCTGAGCGAGGAAGGGGTACATACACTTATCAGCGCCCAGGAACCGGTACATGCACACAATGGCCTCGAAGGGCAGAATGCTGCGAAGACAAGGAGAGAAACCAATTAGGACCACAGAATTGCTTACTGAATCTCACCTTTGTCCCCTTGGCACACGTTTGTTTGTTTGTTTGTTTGTTTGTTTGTTTGATCGATCACCCAACACCATACTTCACACTCAATTACACTACTGATTCTACAGAGTTAAAACAATGAAATGAATTAATCTCTGGCCCTTCTCATTTACTGTCTATGTTTTTTTAGGGGGTTTGGGGGTTGGGTGGGAGCGTTTGCGTTTGTCTTGTAATTTTGTTTGTTTTTCCGAAAACTGCTTGCCTTTCCTGTGACATTCCTTCAATAATACTTTTGTATTAGTTTTTCCTGATTGGATAAAATTGACAACCCAACCTGAAAATGTATTCTCTGTTTACTAAAGAGCTGACTAACATTCCATAACAATAATTACTAGCTTTTACTTTTTTTTAACCGAAAATATAACTTACGGCACCTTTAAACTATAGCCTACAATATGGAGATTTGACTGGTCCCAGCTCACCTTTTCATGAAGTTGACCATATAGACGATGCGCGGTGTGCAGATCATAGGCTGGTCAGTGAGGATGGCCCTCATGGCCTGTTTCACACAGAACTCTGGCTTCAGGGGAGGAAGGAACGGCTCGATCTCCTTCCTGCAGAGAGCATGTTTTGATAGGTTACTTACTGAGGATACACACGTAGCTAGTGGAACCAACATTATTTATCCTGTATAACGTAAAGGCCCTCCGGCAGTATAGTCAGGGCCCTTCGGCAGTATAGTCACGTGGCTTTCATGATTATGTTTAATTCAAAGCGCATTTCTACGTGGAAGCCATAACAATGCAGGGGGGGGGGTACTTAGGGCAGTGTACTATATTGGCAGTCTGCACACAAATGAGGGACATGCTGGGGTTATTTAAAAGATACATTAAATGAGAGATTAGACTGTAGAGCTGAAAATTGGGAACTGCTTTTCTGGTACATGGACAGGGAGAGTATTTCATAGAGGGATTCTAAAAACAAAAGGGTCTGCCAACTGTTGATTTTAACCATGCCACAAAGGGCTATTACAGTGACAGAGGGGAGGGGAGTTAAGCCCAGGTGCACCTGTTTCAGAGGTTCTCTGCTGGGAAACTAGTCCTCATTGTTTGGATGAAACACTCACCAAGGCAGTCAGGGGACTTTTTTAATATCCTATAACACAATCATTACCTTGATTGCTGTTTTGAAGTTCAAATGGTGTGTGTGTGTGTGTGTGTGTGTGTGTGTGTGTGTGTGTGTGTGTGTGTGTGTGTGTGTGTGTGTGTGTGTGTGTGTGTGTGTGTGTGTGTGTGTGTGTGTGTGTGTGTGTGTGTGTGTGTGTGTGTGTGTGTGTGTGTGTGTGTGTGTGTGTGTGGCAATTTCACATGAATGAAAATTGGAATGGAGATGATAGCATGCCCTTCTCAGGTGCAAGGGCAACTTTAACCGCTTATGTGCTATTTTATAGCTTTAAAACTTTCACGAATAGCGAAAAATAGCCAATTTATTTGTCTCTATTTAAGAAAATTTGTGAAACATTTTGACAATTTTCGACTACAATGAGATGCCCAAATTAGGGACGCCTGAGTGATTAGAAAGAAAGAAATTTGGAGATACACATACCTTATTCTGCAGCCCTTGAACATGCCCGTGTCAACCAGGTAGGGGCACACTAGAGTCATGTTGATCCCGTCCTTTTCTGAGGCCTTCAGCTCGTGGCTCAACGACTCGTGGAAGCCGATGGCACCAAACTTACTGGCGCAATAATCCTGGGGAGGAATAATGAGAGAACAGGTTAGCCCTGTAAAACTCTGCCGTGGCTGCATTGCCTGCACGCCTGGGACCAAGGTGAACATTATCAAACAGTGCCCTGGAGGCACGGAGGTTTCTCCTTCCTGTTAATGACACGGCCACAAAACCCCCAGCAAGCCCGTCCTCCGTTCTACGGTTTCATTAGCATTCTTCTCCCGTGCATCAGGAGACCGCTCAGGCTGGCGGTCATGTTTTGATGTGGTTTACCGTGGAAATAATCTTCTGGAAACAGCTTGGGCAAACACAGATGCACATTGCTAAACATGGGACGGATAAAGAGATTTGACTGCGCCCACATAACAGCCCTGATGCCAGCTTCCCCGCCCACCCCACCCCACCCCTGAAATTAATGTGCAGCCCTGAAATCACATACAAGGCATTTCCAGGAAGCATAATAGGTCAATATAAATTGACTACGCTTCAGTCCCTTTGAAGGGAGACCTATCGTTATGGATGAATGCTTGTACAACAAAAGCAAACGTGCAGCTATAAAAACACAGGCAAATGGCCCAGTAGTCCCTATAGCCCATCTGAAAATGACACCATCCGCCGCGGATAAATGAGCAGAATTCTAAATGATCAAAATAGGGCCTTCAAGGCGGTCCGCCCATTTAGTTCTTTCAATAGTTACGGGGATAAATGACTACACTTAAATAACAAAAAGAAAGTGAACTCTAGGAAGTAATATAATTAAAAGACTTAAAAAACTATAGGGAAGGAAACCAAAACCTAGTCTATTGGATGTTGCGGTGACCTGAATACTGAGTGAGTCTGAATTGTTCACAAAGCGCTGATGAAGATGTCTCTGCCCCTCTGGGAGCTGTCAGCTCATTTTGGCCCCGGGGCCAGAACCCAATAGGGGCCTCACACCCCCACTGCTGCAGATAGAGGACTCTATACGCTCATCTCTGGCCCTTAATTTAATGGGTGGAGGGACAGCAAGAGAGTGGGTCTAACCTCCCCGGCGCAGTGTGCTAGCTGGCATTCTGAGGTCTTTTTTTTCTTTCTTTTTTTTAGAAAGCCACTGGTTGGGACAGACGGAGGATGGATGTGTATGTATGTATGTGTGGTTGTGCATGGTACTAACCTCCACTCCAGCTGTGCTGAATAAGCCCAGAGAGCTGGCAACCGTCACAATGTGACCATGGTTGTGCTCCAGCATCTTGGGGAGAAAAGCCTTGGTGGTCTGGGAGAAGGACAGAAGAAACAGAGAGAGAGAGGGGGGGGGAGGAAGGTTAGTTGACTGGTACAGCTCGTCTTGTGCCAAAGCCCTTTGATCCTCTCTCTCTCCGTCCCTTTCGCCATTTCTGTCTCTTTCTCCATGGTGACGCAGAGAGAGAGGGGCCCTTGAATGAGAATTCATAACAGTCTTTGGGAATCTGTAGCCACTGGAGCTATAGTTTGAAAGTGGGGATGAAAGTCACTTATAGTAGTCATATTTCATGATCTTTATAGTAGGTGGGAATTGTAGTGATTATTCTATTCCATTCTATTATTCTATTATATTAAATGTGTGCATGCGCACATTTGTGTGTATGTGTTCTCCGCTGTGGAGAGTGCTGGCTTTTGATTCCCACACAGATCTGGTACCCGATGGGCCTGAGTCTAAAGACTTGTTGACAGCACCGATCGTAGGCTTCCGTTCACTCAACACTTTCCCACAATGCAATTCAGCCCCATGTCTACCCACACGGCCCAGGAAGCAGTCAATAGAACAATCCATTCACAGAATATGACAAGAAAGGAGATGAAAGTGTTTTGTCGTTTGCCACGTGAGAGCCTAAGTGGTTCCACTGGCTGATCCAATGAGAGGTTTAGTGAGGTAGTGAGAAGAGCAACACTGGGGAGGAGACGGAGGGGTTACAGTTTTTTAACTTGGAGATCCATTTCTCATTTGGCCTTGCCTGACGACTTTGGAGATTACCCTGTGCACAGCATGGGCCAATCAGCAGGTGTGCCGTGTGACAGCAATCATATAGGAACTGACCAATCACTCTCCCCATAGGAGGTCTACAAACAACCAGCAGGCCTTTTGTTGTAGCACTGCTAATTCTATTACTATATTCAGATGTGTTATGGAGTGTTATGTGGCATAGTACCACAGTAAAATACATATGCTTATGTGTATAAAGAGAGAAAGAGAGGGAGAGAGAGAGAGCGAGAGAGAGAGATTTGATTTGAGTCTATATTTGATGATACAAATGAACAGTTACAGATTGTGGTGGCTGGTATGTTAGCATGGTCAGAGTGGGTCTGAGACGAGGATGATTTAATCTCCTTTCTAAACTTTTCCTGGAGGGAAGTACAGAGCATGGTACCAGCTAGTACAGCTATGTAACCACTGGCAGAGGAGGAATGCCTCATTAAAACGGCAGTAGAGTGAAACTCTGTCAGACATATTAACTTCCAGTGTCATCTGTACAGTGTTTGAACTGATAGCACTGATCGAATTTGACAACCGCCGGCAGTTCCGAGATCTCGTACTCCCCATTGTTATGCTAGGCAAATGCAACTGTAAGCATTAAATCAAATCCAGGCCAAAATCCTTTATGAAGCAGGAAGGGCTGGTTTTAAGAAGCTGGCATGAGAGACCTTTGCAGCTTTAGAGTTAATTCTGTAGCCAGGTATAACTGATCTGACTCTACTCCAAACATGTGCACTTTTCCAGGACATTAAATCTGAAATTGCTACAATATACAACTCTTCGAGTGATGGGGGCCCTAATAGAGGGGGAGAAGGAATATGAGGCCCGAACAATCGCTGAGAAAGGGCTCTGTGTGCCAGGATGACAGTGGGTGAGGGAGGGTTGCGTGCAAATGAAGCATTAGCTCAAGATATGCCCGTACCTGGCTGGAGCCAAAGCTTCCCAGCCCTACTCCCACTGCACCCATCTGAGAGGGGGGAATGACTTGGTCTGGCTCAATACACCAAGACCAAGCCTGAATGGGAGATACAGTAAATGGGGACATTTTTGCTGAACCGTATGAAAATAACGAACTAGGAAGCAAAGAGGGGTAGACAATGGGCTGAACGTGACTGTCTGACCATTCCCTCTCTTGCCCCATGATGTCCTGCCTCTCATGGCATGTGGCTGTGACCTCCACTGACCTCTTAGACACGAAATGTGTGAAAGCAAACAGGAGCTCATGTCTTACATCAGAGCCGCCGTAATTGGGTCTCAACGCTCCCTGTTCCGCTAAATTACCCGTCGACACAGCCGGGCCTCCTTCGCCCATGTGGGGGTACTCTGCCCGCGGTGCCCCCTAATTGGTTTGTTGTCCCCAGGATCAGTAGAGCCATACAAAGCTTCTTGCAGCTGGGGTGTCAGGCTGCATTAGTGCTAGCGTCTGACCAAAAGGAATATGAGCAAAATATTGGCCTTTGCTTAGGACCAGATGGCCATTTAATTGGGCTGACCTCTCCCCTGATGAGTGTTAGAATGGTTAATGCTACGGTGACCACTGATTACAGTCGCCCGTCAGCCTGTAAAAAGGAAACCTGTGCTACTACGGCAGTCCCACCGACCCGCACTTAGCGATGGGGGTGGCGGGCAGGGCCCAATTTGCCTGGAAATCAACCGCATCAACCAGCCAGGCTGGTCTCTTTTCCCAGAACCCAGTGTGTTCCCCAGACACATTAAGCAGGTACATGGAAAGGGAGAGGCCTACATGGGAATAGCGCTGGCTGGCTCCAGTGAGGGGTACAGGTGCACTGAGCTTGAGGAGGGGCCATATAAAACCAGTCAAGTAGGACCCTTCTGCCTGGCTGGTTCCTTTCTTTGGCTACAGCAGGAATGCTGCCCGCGGAACTTGGCTCCTGTCGCCTGGCATCTCGTCAAGCTGATCCACAGACAAGAAACCAATTGTCAGATAAGTGGGTCAGGCAGCAGCTCGCCATTACCCTCCTCGCCTTCCTTGCCTGTGGATGGGACAGAACTGCCTTCCTTTCTCTTTTCCTTCCTCTCCCTCTTTTGCCGCCGCATCATTCGCCGCAGGACTCTGCGACGCTACGTCAATGCCAAGAGAGTATAAAGATTCTGCAAGATGGTGCGAACACTGCTTGTTGCTCACAGACACCTGTTGAGTCAATCGTTGGAAAAACAATGCAAACCCAGCATTCCCAGCATAACTCCACGTCCCTTGTATGAGTAAACGTCAGGCCCTTCCAATACCACCACTCTGCAGCTGGACTTATCAAAGCGGCATCAAGCCAATTACAAGTGATGACCCCCTGCCTCATAAAACCTGAAGGAAGTCAGGCGCTGAGTCAGTGCTGTGTGTGTGTGTGTGTGTGTGTGTGTGTGTGTGTGTGTGTGTGTGTGTGTGTGTGTGTGTGTGTGTGTGTGTGTGTGTGTGTGTGTGTGTGTGCGCATGTGGCAGAGCCGGATGAACAGTGTTGGCCTCCGTGACTCTCATGCAGCTGCACTCACTGACTCCAAATCAGTTTGAGGGCGAGTCAGAGGGGCCCGTGGAAGGAGGCGAGGAACGGTGTGCGGTCTGAGCCTGGCTGGCCTGGCACACACACACACACACACACACACACACACACACACACACACACACACACTCGCACTCTCTCTCTCTCTAAGATAACCACCCACTTCCTGCTCATGCCTCCAACCCGGCCCCATTCCCACCGTACTATCCAACAAAATTAAAAAACTTGCACACAAAATGAAAAGAGAAAGCACTTTCTCTATCCCATCTGGCACCCTGGCTATACCCTGCCCTGTTGCCACACACAGCAGCAGCACAGTGTCGATAGAGGAGAGAGCAGTGAACCTGCTGTCATGTTGCTTTGGAGAAACTGGGTGGTTAGAGGTGGTGGGTTATTTTGGAGGTGTAGACATGTAAAGTACTTTGAAAAGTGCTATAAATCTGGTGTATAATTATAATTATAATTATAATTATCATTATTATTATTATTATTATTATTATTAGATATTATGGTATGTATGTTGCTTAGCTGGAAGCATGTCAAGCTAAGCAACAGACATACCATAATATCTAATAATATTATAGTAATAAGAAGCCCTAGAATGATATTGTGGACCAATTTTTGTGATGCTAGGCATGCTTAATAACGTAAGCATGTTACATTTCACTTTTCCCTTCCTCTGAAAGTGGATCACACAAGGATGATGCGCCACAGCCTGTTTACATCCATCATTAACACATTGAAAGTTGAAACAAGGTATAAAGCAATACTCATCAATGCCTCTGTAAATGAAAGTGATGGATAATAATTGGTCCACTTTCAAACGTAATCCCTTAATTGGGAAAAAGGTCCATAGGAAGTTAAAGAAATAAACAAACAAACAAATATAGACAGACAGACAGACAGACAGACAGACAAACTCTCTGTAATATACTTTCAGTGCCAGCATGCAATAACAAAGAATTGTGCCTCTATAAACTGGGTTTAAAATCCACTACAGACATTGTATGCTCTATCTAATGGGGGCATTTGTTGGGTGAGTCATGATGAGCCACAAATAGTGCGTTTAAAAAGCTGCTACACAACCAAAACAAAAGCTTTGTGCAATGTGCCACCTGCATAGTAGAGAGCAACTGTATCATGTGTTTGTCTAAGGGAGGAAAGCGAACAGGTCCGTCTTAGTTAAGCTCCATTCATCCAGCTTGTGTCTTTAATGAACCACATCCTCCATTCTGACTGTCGCCATTCATTAGGCCATGCTTTCATCAGGCCCACCCCTTAAAGAAACCACGCTCTCCGTAGAACAACAGAGAACACAGCCGTGGACCCCTAATGAGAATCCCAACTCATCCAACCACTGGATCCTGACTTCACATGTTGGATCTAAATGGATGAAGTGGTGGGCCAGCAGAGAAGCGCATGACTGGTTGAAGGGTGTTAATAACAACCTTGTTTGACAACACAACACATTTGTGCTTGATTAATCTGAGCTGTAAATCACTGAGGCTATTCGCAGTGATGCTAAGAATAGTCTCTGTGCATAACCGTAGTCCAAGATTCTCTGAAGATGGCATTTCCGTTTCCTGTGCCCATTTTTCCATAACTTTGTTTGATTGGCTCGGCAGCAGGTTTGAACTGGAAACACATATGACACCTTCACGTGTGGTTCCAGTTCAATTCTGCTGTAAACCAATCACACAAAGCTATGAGAAAATTAACTGGACCAGGAAAGAGGTACGCCACCATCTGGAAACCTGGGGATATGGTTATGCACAGAGCGCATAAACTGCTAAACCAAAACTGTGAACACTGAACACCATCCACTTCACTCTATAATGATAAATAATTTAAATACGGTCACAGATTAAATACGGTAGTCAGTGCAGGGCCTGCAAACAAGCTAATCACAGATTCTCAGGCTTTACGAACGACTCCACAGCAGGTCTCTAAACAAATTAGTGCACCATCAACACACAGTCACTCCACAGGGGTGGTCCTTGGAGCCAAGCAATGCAATCACCTCTCAATACTGATTTGCTTAATGATTGGAGAGGGAGGAATACACGCCCCCAATACACATACACACACACACACACACACACACACACACACACACACACACACACACACACACACACACACACACACATATGTCATACACACACCCCTATCAACAAGGATGTGCTTCTCAATGGGCTTCTAATTGGCCTGGCTGGGTACTTTGTCTGCCTGTCCTCTCTCAACATGCACGCACACACGCACGTGCACACACACACACACACACACACACACACACACACACACACACACACACACACACACAATTCAACACTACAGCTTGTACTTATCTAAATATCTCCATATCTACATATTTTCTCCATCAAGCACACCTACCGGTAGTCTAGTCACTTTATACTATAGCAGGCCAGGAAGATGAAGCCAAATGGAGCTATATCACTCAGTAAAAGCCGGACATTGCCTGCCAGCAAGAAAGCGTAGCTGTCGTATGCAAGTCAGTGTGTCAGACAGAACAGACCTCTCTGTCCGCATTACGGACAGGGAGATTTGTACAAGTGCAGCTCTGCACAGCAGAGGAGGGCTGACATACCGGGGGGATCACTGCTGATGCACGCTGCCAAACAGCTGCCTCTGCCGACTTCAAACCCAACCCAGTGACTGCTTTGACAGAACAGAACTAACTCCATCTAAAGTCTTAAAGATGCAAGGGCTGCTGTTTTCGGTCTCTCACTCCTGGTAAAAGCACACAAACACGGACAAATACACGCGTGTGTGGTGTGCACTCGTACATGTACAGAGATTACACACAAACGCAAAGTGAATTGGCCCTGACTCTGTGTTTGGCACACAGGGGGATAGGATTATGAATAGGCATGCAAGACACAGTGGAAACATTCCTGTGAACCTGGCACCACTTGAACACACTTGATAACATTGTGCTCATGGAAACCAAAGCAGATGTCTTATGGGACTGATGTTATCATAATGGGAATAATAACAATATCCACATATACTACTCACAGGAAGGGATTAAGGTTAAGTAGCTGCAAACAACAGCACAACTGGATGCTTTTCTCACCTATTCCAATAGCCTACTGTTTCCAGCTATTCCACTACGTCAGTGGTTCTCAAACTTGTTAATTTCAACAATCCCCAGTTTGGCATGCATAAGGCCACCGACCCCCGTAACTCTGTGAGCATACAAATGGAACGGGTCCATTTGGTTCCATTTCTGAGTTACAGACCAGCAAGTGTCCACTTGGTTCCTGACTATCGACAAGGGCCCCTGGGGGTCCCCATACCCCACTTTTTGAGAACCACGGCACTAAAAGATACACAATTGTAGATGCTGAAGATGCAACTCACCCAGAAGTGTGCGTGGCAGTTGACCACCATGGTGCGTTCAATCAGCTCGTCGGGGCACTCTAGCAGGTGGTGGCCCGAGACAACACCGGCGTTGTTTATCAATATGTCCACTTCTCCCACCTCGCGGCGCACCTTTAGAGCGATGGCGTATACGCTCTCACGCTTGCCCACATCGCACACATAGGTGTACACCTGGGGTTGGAAAGGAGGGACCTCCTCTACCCCGCCAACTGGTCCTATAGAGAGAAGCAAAAGAGAGGGAGGCAAAATGTCAGTGGAAACGTCATACAGATAAAATACCACTGCAGGCCAGCATTATACATATTATGATAATACATGGAAATAAACTGTAGACTCATTTTAAAAGTTTGTTTTGCAATAATATGAATTGGATAATTGAATAGCTCATGGGTGATCTTGCTTACACAGGTGTTACAGCCCCTTATAATGATATATTGCTCTATTATTAAGAGTATTAAAGAGCTGTGGCATAATTGTGCAGCTGCCAGCTGGTGTACTAGCTATTCGGTCAACAATTTGCACCACTTATGAAATTAATGAGGCAGAACACAGAAAACAAGTTATTGAGTTAAGAGGGAAGGTTTTCTTTTTTTGTATAGAAATGACATGGGGAGCAATCCTGTCTTATTAAAGATTTGATTTCTCAATTGCCTAATTATGACATCCTGAATAAAAACATCGAACAAACATGCATGGTTTCATAAGCTTAATTGATTCACAATAGGCTGACTTACCATCTTTAGGCATGGGGTTGTCCAGTTCACGGTATATCTGCCTGACCATTTCTGCAGTTTCCTCGTTGCTTTGGCTGTTAATGTCCCATAACACCAATACAGCTCGTCTCCGTGCGAACTCCAAAGCGAAGAGCCGTCCAAGACCACTTCCAGCCCCGGTGATCACACACACCTGTCCCGCGACACTCTTCTCCTTTGGTCGAATAACCCATTTAGCCCCGGCAGCTAAAAAAGCCCAGAACACCTTCAACAGGACCACACAGAACTCCGCAAGAATGATCATCATATTGGACAAGGTGTTGAGCCAAGGACGATGCATAAAAAAATGTAAAGAAAAAAGAAAAGAAAATTGCGCACGGAGCGTTTGTGCGCTCAGCTTGGAGATGGAGCGACAGGGCTACGGTGCGTGCAATAAATCTACTTACTGACAACACTGTCGTAAAACGTTATAAATCTATAGAGGATCACACTGAAGTAAACGAAAAGGCGCGCGCACGACCTTCACAGCCGTAGAAAAAAATATATATATTAGGTGAATAAAGAAATAAAGATCAGTTTAAGGTAAGCTTATTCTCAGTCAAGTCCAGCTGTTACTAGTACTGCTGTTTGAGTTAGAAGCATAAGCTTCTTTCAACTCTCGGATGTGCCTGTCTGCTCTTCTGTGCTCTGCCACTCATCTCAAGCGCTTTTTATGCACTCAGTGGACCCAATGGGGCTGAGGCTTGAGCGTCTGTCACAATGAAGCGGCAGGTTCACAGTCTACACATGCGAGACTCAGACGTGATGCAGAGAAAGGGAGGGAGTGAGGAGGATCTTTACACAACAATTACCATTTTGATTTCCATTTCCTAAAGCAATAGGTTACGGAAAACACGAGGCTAGAATACACTTCGAGGTGTTATATGTTTAGTTGGGGGTTAGGCTACTTAGGCTACTTGATGTGCTACTAATTCGGGTGAGAAAGGACACTTTACACAAGACTGGTATAGGCTACTAAAAGCCTAGATGCATAGATTAGATCGTTTAGCCTAAAGACACAGAATTAGTCACATTATTTGTGAAATTGAAATAACACAGGCCTATTTGTGCGCAATTTTGAGTTTTACGCGCTATTTGATGTGTTAAAAACAATAGAAAAACATCAAGATGAAAATAAAACCCCATAGATAGATATACGGCCATAGGCTACAGACCTTTCTGTTAAAAACAATAGAAAAACGTCCAGATGGAAATAAAACCCCATGGATAGATATACGGCCATAGGCTACAGACCTTTTCGTGCAGATTCTCATGGTTTAAGTAAAAATATAGAGACCTACACTGTAGCCTGCTTCTCAGACGTTTGTATCTTGTTCATCTCAACTAATTCAAAACTAATTGTAGGTATAAATTAATTAATTGTAGGTATAAATTAGAGTTTTGTAAATCATTCACTTGGGGAATGATCTATGTCCTGCATGGAAGGCCGTTAACCACTTAGATATTAATTTCCAAATTATGCTGTTGCCTTTGAAGTTTAAATAAACTTGACTACTAAAAATGAATGGACCCACATGATATACTGTGTGTGTGTGTGTGTGCGCGCGTGCGTGTGAGTGTGTGTGTGTGTGTGTGTGTGTGTGTGTGTGTGTGTGTGTGTGTGTGTGTGTAAATGTGTAAATGTGTAAATGTGCTCCACATGAGACAGATCACAGACACAGATGTATTATTTTCATAATGCAATACTGCATTTGGATGCTAGTGCAGCCTGAAATAGCCTGAATTTATTTTAATTTCCAGCGAGCCTGCCTGTGTAATGGAATGGTCCAGGTTCAGGAAGGGAAACTTCTTTCCATTTGGGGATAACCTGGGCTGGAAATGAAGCGTGAACGCCCTCTGGCTGTCAGCAAGTGCATAAATCTCACCTGTTGCAGCATAGGCCGATGAGAGAGATTCCAGCAAATGCAGCTAAAATAGGAATAGAGTAGACCTGGACCTAGATGATAGATCCAATGAAACTTATAGCCTACTCTTATTTGAGTACATGCATGGTCATGACTCATTGTAAAACAATTGAAGTTGGCCTGGGAAAATAGCTCTGTTGAAATTAATTGCATATGATGGAGCATTTAAACCAGGAGGAAGATTTAGACAATGGATGGAGATGGGCGTATAACAGCAATATGTCTATTGATAACGGGTGAATTGTTATCTATAATTACCGGTATAGCCTAATTCAAATGATGTGCTCTCTCTTTGATTGATTGATATATTTATTAACAGTTTGCAGAATTACAGTACATTTCAAGCACAAACTCAATACAAAGACTGTTAACTGTGAGTGGACGACCCAATTAAGCATTAGGCCTACACTTGTTTACAAGAGGGTCCACCATGTTCAATTCATCAAAACATTTAGAGACGTACAAATAGACACTTCTATATAGTAAAAGAACAGAACAGGAATTCATCATACATCATACATACATAGGTTACATCATTCATCTCTCTCACACAAACACGCGCGCACGCACGCACACGCACACGCACACGCACACGCACACGCACACGCACACACACACACACACACACACAAGATAGCGTGCTTACAATATGAAACAAGATAACCCATGAGAATGTAGGCAATTAATTCATTGTAAAACAATTTAGCAATTCAATTATAATTCACTGAACATTCGGGCAGGCAACTCGACGGGCAGCATGTGCGGGTCCTAAACGTTTTAATGCGCACATGCGCAGATCGATTTCCCTCTTTCTCGGTGGACACAATGGCGGACGCAGAGTGAGTGATTATTGCCATGCTAAATCTAAGTCCATCTACTATTAAAACGAACATCTCTGTTTATTTTCTATGTCGGAGAGTTTGGTTAGGTTGTATACGCTACAGGATTAACGATATCGCCGAGGAATTTGATCTCCAATGTTGTTATTATGACCACTTTACTCACTACGTGTAGCCAAATTGCCGACCAGAACATGTCTTCCTACTTTCCCACACTTGATAGTAGTCTGATAAGTGGCTTCACTTGATAGTAGTGAAACAAACCAACACTAATGAATAAAACATGTCTGTCTTTAATCATGTTATTTAACCGCTATGCGAGTAAAGAGAACGAGAAGGCTGTCTGATACAAACTGCTAGCTAGTTGGACTAGCTAGTTGGACAACCGTAGCGTAGAGGCGATGCTGCCCAGCATTTTAATCCAACGTGGCGAGTTGTACACCGAAAGGCTCAAGCGATAAATACACCACATGTGCGATGTATGAAAATTATTATAATGGACTTATTCATTTACAGAAAAAAGGTTCCGGCGGTCCCTGAGAGCCTTTTAAAAAGGCGAAAGGCCTTTGCCACCATGAAGGCCGTGCGCATCAAGAAGCTTCTGGCTGAAAAAAAGGTAAGGAAACATTCGCCTGCTGATGATTTACATTGATTGGCCATGCTGTCAAATGCGCATTTTTAAGTGTGTCAACATGACTTGTTGGAATGTAGTTAATGATGCTTACTTTTTCCCCCATCTTATCGACTGTGGTGAACAATATCTGAATCAAAGCCAATTTAGTCTGAAACTTCATTCCACAAAAGTTTAAATGCAACGTTAATTGGTAGATATTTCTATGCAGTATTGTATGCAGTGATGTAAACCTAAATGTTACCTTGTTTATATGGTCAAGAGGTTTCATATTGTTTTGGTGCTCGTAGGTTAGTTGCATGTCAGATCCATCGGATTGTAATGCAAAATGTTTTTGAGTTTAATTATCCTACGTGATCTTCTGATGACCCCAACCTGTGTTGCCCAATTTAAAGATGTGCACATCATTCTATAAACTACTGGAATCTTAAAAGCTTGTTGAGATGGTGAGGAATTAAATAGTCTGTCATGTCTTGGGTCATCAGGCTCGCAAAGTGACCAGGAAACTGATCTACAAGAGGGCTGAGAAGTATCACAAGGAGTACAAAGAGATGTACAGGCGTGAGGTCCGCAAGGCGCGTACAGCCCGCAAAGTTGGGAACTACTATGTACCTGCTGAGCCTAAACTGGCCTTTGTCATCAGGATCAGAGGGTGAGTCTTGTCTCCTGAAGGACAGACTAGAGTAGCATTATAAGTTGGGCACTGAGTGGGCACTGTAACTTTGTGGAAACTTCAATGTTAAATTGGCTATCCCCCATGTTTGTTTTAAAAAATTTTGGAACCTGAACATGCTTTAACATTTTGACATTAAAGTCTAATATTGCCACAAATTGAAACAACCTATGCTACCGAACTATGGCCATTGGCTAGCCAGTCATTATCGGCATAACAAAGAAGTTTCATGGTAAATATAGGTCTAATGATGCACTGCATGTTCAAATCATGTATACTTAAGTTATTTGCCCACTCTTCCTGTATCCTTAAAGGAGAATTCCATACTAAAAGGCTTTCTTAGCTTTCTTTGTAGTTGTTACGTCCCCATCAAAGAGGTCCAGGTGTTATTTTGTGCAAAATCTCCTTATTGGCTATTTCCCCTACCATAAGCCCTAAATTAATTGCATTGAATTGAATGGGGTGTTGTGCTAATTCGCTTATTTCCATCGCTCAAAATTAGATTTTTTTTGTATATATCCTCTCTTCATAATGTAAATAATAACCCAAGCGGCACACTTTACTACTTATTTCGATGGAAATAAACGAATTAGCACAACACCCCATACATCCCATTCAATTCAATGCAATTCATTTAGGGCTTATCGTAGGGGAAATAGCCAATAAGGAGCTTTTGCACAAAATGACACCTGGACCTCTTTGATGGGGACGTAACAACTACAAAGAAAGGTAAGAAAGCCTTTTAGTATGGAATTCTCCTTTAAGTCGGCATCACCCCTATCAATGTGTCAAATGTCCTTGAAAAGGTGTTGATGCTATGCATTGCTAAAAGAAAGTGGTTAATGATGATCATTTCTTTCCCCGACTGATCGACTATGGTGAAATCGAACTTTTAATAAAAGCCAATTTTGTCTGAAGCCACAAAAAACATTTTATTACAGCTACTGTATTTAATGAACTGTATGCTGATGAAAACCTTTTTTTTTTTTCTTCTTTTCTTAGTATCAACGGTGTCAGTCCCAAGGTCCGCAAAGTTCTGCAGCTGCTCCGACTGCGCCAGATCTTCAACGGTGTGTTTGTCAAGCTGAACAAGGCTTCCATCAACATGCTGAGGATTGCAGAGCCCTACATTGCTTGGGGGTAAGCATTTGCTGTGTATCAGCTATACACACCCCACTCAGAGTGGAATGGACTGACCTGAACACTTGAACTCTCTGCACTTTATATTTATTCACTATTCATTGCACTGTTGTTTTTGCACTGTCTTGTCCTGTTTTGCACTTGTCCAAATGTTGTAACTGCACTCTGCTGTCCACCAAACCAAACATGTTTACATGTCATGGCAATAAAGGCTTATGATTCTGAAATGTATTAACTGGAAATGAAGGCATGTAGTCTCAAGCTGGAGATTCTTCTATAAGCTTAATCATGCAAGATGAAATCATTCAAGTTCAACTATTTATCGGCCAGTTGTGTTTGAAACTGTGGGGTTGACTGGAAGCTGTTGCAAATGTTGGGCATGCTGTCAAATGCTAATTTTAAAGCATGTCAACATGACTTTAAAACAGTCATGTGCCTGAGGCTGGAATGTGGTTAATGATGCTTACTTTTTTCCCCATCTTATCGACCATGGTGAACACCATCTGAATTAAAGCCAATTTTGTCTGAAACTACATTCCACCAAAATAAGAAAAGTTAAAAATGCAACATGCTGCACTCAATTCTACATGCATTAGTAGATATTTCTATGCAGTGATGTAAAACTGATTGTTAAATGTTTGTTACGCCAGGGCTCCACCAGCGTTGCGTCTCAGTCGCGTCCTGCTTGCGTCATGACGACGTCAACGTCACGCTAGAGGTGCTCCACCGCGGGCTTTTGAAAACTGGGCGTCAGCAACATTATGGATAATGTATTGTAGGTACGTGCGTGCGTCAAAAAACGAACCGGGGGATTTTTTTTGTCACCGAACGCAGCGCAACGCGGGCTGTGTAGCCACCCTCCATTGATTAAAAGGGAACATTCCCGACACTGACGGAGATGCGGACGCGCCCGGTGGAGCCCTGGCGTTAGAGGTTTCATATTAACGTTTGATGCACTGAAAAGACCATAGGTAAATTGACATGGCAGATCCATTGGATTGTAAATGTAAAATTACTTTTTCCTACATAACTATGTATCCATGATGCTTCTCTCAGATACCCCAACCTGAAGTCAGTGCGTGAGCTGATCTACAAGCGTGGATTTGGCAAGGTGAAGAAGCAGCGTCTTCCCCTCTCAGACAACGCCCTGATCGACAAGTCCCTCGGTAAGGATTTTTGCTGCAAATTTCATTACCAACAACATGATGGTTGCATGCCAGTTAGAAAACCCCTCCAAAATATTACATTTCGGCTCTTTTATGTGTATGACTTCGCACATGACTAAAGTAGCCTACATTCAGCTCTGCTGTTAGAATTCAACAGCATGATGCTAGAAAACCATGCAGTGCTGACATGCCATTCATTGTGATCATTGACTGCTGAGTGTGGTTAATGATGATACATTTCTTTCCCCGTCATATCGACTATGGTGAAAAAACTAAAACGAAAAGCCAATTTTGTCTAAAACCACATCTCAGTAAATCTCAGTAGATCTTCCTTTGAAGAGGAAGGTGAAACTTATTTTAGAGCTCCATGAGAGACCTACTTTAGTTAATGGCAAAATATTTGCAACGTTTGGGCATATTCCTTTACAAGTAATTCAATACTTTTTTGCACAAACTGTCATTCTAGCACTTGATTGATTACATTTCTATTTTTGTGACCTCTGCAGGTAAATACGGCATGATCTGCATTGAGGATCTCATCCATCAGATCTACACAGTCGGAAAGAACTTCAAGTACGCCAACAACTTCCTGTGGCCTTTCAAGCTGTCGTCTCCCCGTGGTGGCATGAACAAGAAGACCACACACTTTGTGGAGGGCGGAGATGCTGGCAACAGGGAGGACCAGGTCAACAGAATGATCAGGAGGATGAACTGAAATGTCAATGGTGAGAAGAGGCGTATAATGCAGGAACACAAAACTTGAATACATGTATCACAAGGCCACTGATCTAGGACTATCATACAAGTGAGCAGCGAATATTTTCTAGAATTGTTGACGTTTGCCCAAACAAGTAGTATAGGGTTGGCAGTGGGTTCTTGGATGTGGTTAATGATGATCCATTTCTTTCCCCGTCTTATCGACTATGCTGAGTAACTGAAAAATAAGCCAATTTTGTCTGAAACCACATCTTTGCCATTCTGTCTCAAATCTGCTTTAAGGGTAGGCTTAATAGACCTTTTCACAGCCAACATTATGATTTGGTAAATGCAATTGCAGGTACAGAAAAGTTATAATCTTAATTGTGTGTGATTTCATTTGTCTGTCCATGCTTGTACACAACGCCTAAATGAAACGCCCATTATTAATGTTATTTCCCCTCAAAATGTTAGAATCCAGGTTACCCGGCTTTTATAATTGCTGTTTATGGCCACTGGCTGATGGTGTTTTGTTCTTAATAGAGTTTTTGTAAAGACTAATGTTGACAAGTCTGTAGGTATACTATATACCTGTCATGTTTTAGGAATAGCACTTGCTTTTCTAAAGCACAACAATATAATATACTATGCTTGGAATGAACGTTCACTTTAGTGTCCAAAGCTTGACAAACACTTATTTTTTTGATGTTTTACACACACTTTGACAGCAGTGCTTTTGAAGCCTATTTTAGTTGTAACATTTTATTTTGAACCACATTTTGGTCTCAATGTTGGCATTCAATGTGACATTTTGACATGTAACATTTGTTTTTCTCTTGCAGGTTTTCTATGGGACTTGGCGTCTGTACAATAAAAAAATATATAAAAAGGAGAGCACTTTCCTCTGGTCTGGTGTATTTTATGTAAAAGTGATTGATGCAATGAATTTATTTGTATTTTACTTGGTATTTAATGCCGGGTTTTCAACCTTGTCGTCCTGTGCAGGAAGGGACAGACTAATATGAACCACCTTAGATTGAGACTGACATTTTTTTTGTATACAAATGTCAATCTAAAATACATATAAAGCTAAACCTACAGGTGAATATCTCCTTGATCAGCAGAGGGCCTTTTTTTTTTATGTCTTTCAGACATTGAACAAGTATTGTTAAGTATTGATTCCCTGAACTCTGGTTCTCAACCTGTACTGTGACACCCGCCCCCTATGCCTTTGGTATCCCCCAACTTGACAAGACTAGCTTCACGTTTTGTTTCACTGAATCAATACCGCCCCCATCTGGCGGTGTCAGGTCCGCCACCCTGACCCACAAGCACTTTGTATATTAGGTTAGTAGTGTTCAACAACAGATGAAAATGGCTCGACTACAAGTCACAACGCCTCTTGTAGATTATTTAAAAAGGGTTTGCCTCTAATTTTATATTTGGCATTTTGGCCAATGTTTGACTACTGAGTTTTTATAGTATAACCAGGGCACCGCCACCCCCTCCCCACACACGGGTTGAAAACTACTGATGTAATTGATGGGGATGGAGGCTAGGCTTTGAGCCTAACCCTGGATTCCGGTGCACTTTAGCATTTTCATTTGATTGTAGTTTGGCATTTTTAAACCACCCTCATAATACACCATGCAGTGATGCCACTACTTTTTGTATTTTCCTTTATTTGCAGCTGGCATAAGTGATAAGTATTTTTGTTTGACCAGTGTAGTGTACATCTGTTGCCATGGTGACAGCGACTCTAGCATTTCCCGTTAGTCTTGCAGGTGACAGCTTAACAGTAACTGTTATGCTACTACGTACGGGTACGTTCAGGATTTTGGTAAACGCGACATATCGACGGTTAGTTATGCATTCGCGGGGCAGCCCGAGAATGATGACATTCCCTGTTCCAATATCACTGTCTAGCGCGAAGGCTTTGTCTGAGGGCAGCTCAAGTTGCACCCTGCTCGGCCATGATGCAGCTGGATGCCCCTTAAACAGGAATGACGGATTAAGGTCAGTCGGAGGAAGACAAGTACCTGTCAAACCAAATATCCACCTTCCAAGGAGGCAGTGCACAGGGATTCGCTCCTGGGGCAGTGAGTAGGCTTGCATTTAACAATTTATAGACACATTAATTCAATTCGTTTTGAGTAAACAGCATCTCTTCATGTAGAGTCGAGGGATGTCAAGTCGTTGGGCAGCTATACGATTGAAGGGTAAGATGCAAGGAATTTAGGAGGGGGTGTTGTACTACTACAACAAGGGGAATTTGTTGAAAAAATAAATGTGCTAAACTGATTTGCAAAACACCATTCTCTCCCTTAGGTCACCTTATTCTGTCAAAGATGACAGAGTGGAAGCTGTGCCAGAAAAGGACATCAGTGGGAAGCACTTTCTATTTGATAACAAATGTAAGATTGAAACAATTCATTCAAATTTGTATTGAGCCAGGCTCGTACCGTTCATCACTGACTAGTAAAGAGACTTCTATTGCGGCACTATGCTTCCCCCTGTTGGTAATGAAGCTACTAGGAAAAAATAAACCGAAGATACTGACCATGATGGTGGTCAGTAGCCTAGGCTAACATTGTCTGTATCATGGTCAGTATAATATAGTATCACGTGTCATAGTAAGTACCATGTCAGTTTCAATATTATGGTGAGTAATAAATATGTCAGTATCCGATTCATCATGTCGGTATCATTTGAGTATGAGTATCAACTATCATGGTCAGTATCATGTCGGTAACATGACCACATTTGTCACTGTCAGTATCATGTCTGATTTTATACTTATTAATGCCAAGTTTGTGTATCATAACCGCTAGGGGGAGCCATCATCGTTTATTTTAAAACATTGTGCTTTTGTTTCACATTACCTATGACATTTAAAATTGTAACTTCTTCTCGGACATTTCACAAGTAGTGTGAAAAATGTATCTGACCACAAGAAGCACCCTTTTGTTCACCCACCCCAGTAGGTGACTTTGAGTGAGTGTCTTTGTTTTCTTCTGAGGGGTTACCGTAATTGCCTTTGTTTTCAGATGAGATATTGGAGAAGACGCTGATTACCCCTTTGCCAAGAGAGTACCATATGCCCAGGTCTGGTAACCTGCTTCATTTGAGCTTCCCCAAGGAGCTTTCCCACGGCCCTGTAGTCCGACCCTTCACCCTCGGGTATAAAGCAGATTATTATTATTTATTAATATCACAGTTATTGGTCCAGTGGTTTCCAAAAGCACTGTTGATAAACCTCTCTAGAGACAGGAGCACTGTTGGAGAATTATAGTGATTCAATTAAATCAGTGTTCCAACGGATGGCACAAAATAAGAATACGAAAGCAATGTTTTATGTGTTGTATAGGCCTGTTGTTTTTCCTTTTGCCAACCAGGTTGACTGAGTATGCACAATTCCTCAAAGTTATCCAGCTCAATTGTTATTTTTTTGGTTATAGTGATTTATTGATCATTATAGTGTTTGTTCAGTAACAGTGGTCTCTCCAGCTCATTTCCAAAGAGGAAATACATTTTCAGGTGGAGACACCAATTTCATCCTTTCGAGGAGAAATCAATTTCAATTTCATGTTTCAGTTCCAATTTTGACTGCTCTTAAAAATGTAAAAATTTAAATATAGTGTCCTGTATGAGTTCACACTCCTGAACATAGTCTATAGCAATGTTTACTAGGGCATGTAGAGCTATTTAAAACAAACACACACGCACGCGCACACACACATACACACACACTTTTCTTTTTCTTTTTAAATTATCACTTACTTACACCCTCTTCAACTTGGTCTTCCAGCTCCTATGAGGACTATGACCTCAATGCAAGTCCGGCTATTCTCTTTCCTTCAGCCTTAGTCCTCAATGGAAGAAGTGTTTTCTCAATGGATAGTTACAAGTTTAACAGGTATTATTCATTACAAACCGGACAAAATCAAATCAGGACTTTGAGTTCCTCAGTTCTTGCTCAACATGTGTTTCTTCCGCTGGCCTTCTGTTCTGCAGGCCCAAGGTGAATTATCGAGCCTGCAGCCTATTCACTCTGGGAGACAATCATAAAAGTATGTTTCCATAATTATGTTTTAAAATTTGTTTTGATTCTGAACCAACGGTTCTCGTAAGACTTTCAAAATAATGAAAGTAGCTGATCTACAAGTTTACAAGTGAGCTGCTACATCAGCTATTTACATTTAATTACTTGCGCAAGCAGAGCGCGCAAGTAATAGTTTTCGTCCAGGGCGATGTTTGATGCGTATGCGCCGTGCCAGCGTATGACGTAATGACTACTTGTGCTTGATATGGCAGTGGTGTCAGATTACATACATGTATACATAGGGGCATTACCTTTAATCCTCCCGACACTAAAACATATCGTCATTACGTCACCTTCGAAAACCAATTACACCCTAGCATTGGGTCCTTTAATCCACATGTTTATTACGTCATCATTGAGAGCTAGTTATACCAGTTATACCCTGGCATCATATGCTGCTACGATACATAAGCAACAAACGGGGAGCAAAGTAACCACAGTATACCGCTAATCAACTTACAAATTACATATACATAGGCATTTCCTTTAATCCACGGTCCACCCGATACTGCTCGACATATACGTCACCAGTACTTGCGCGCTCTGCTTGTGCACTAGTAGGCCATTTACTACTTGTGTGCAACAAGCAAGTAGGCACTCGCCAGAGTGCAGTTCTAATTATTGTTATTATTTGTTTCCCTTGGTTTATTTGGGCTATGTTATTATAGGTGAAAGTTTCACCTATAATGACATAGCCAAAATAGGGACACCAGGTTGAAAGTGGATAAGTACATGCTCTCCCATCCTCAGGTATTTGTTGTGGTACAAAGGTCATCCAACCTTCAACCTGTACAGGTGTTTACAGCAATGATATATAGTAGCAAACTTCAGTTTTTTATATGCTGCTCTGCCTTCACACAAAACATTTGAGTCCTATGCTGAATTATTGTCAGTTAAATGCCTTGATGTTTTGTGGTCAGTAACAAAATGGAACAAGAGGTCTTTATCTGACTTTATATTCCATCACATGATGGTAAGGAGTATTCAAAGTTGTCAAGCAGAGTCAGGACATCTCCTGACAATCTATCATGATTTGTGTCTCATATCTTCTTGCTCCATCTTTAAACTGGCCCAGATATGCTTCCTAGGCCAGCTGAAACCTACTGCATGCAGTTATTCTTAATGAAATGTCAAACAGTAGCATATTTGAAAATAATATTGGTTTTATGCACATGCATATCAAATGGGTTGTGGCTAGGCTTTGTATAGCAGCAATGTGTTGCCCGCCAATGGCAAATCCCTCTCAACTTTAGTTTATGCCTGTTCAAACAAACACTAAAACATTTGCTGATATTATTTGATCATAGTTGGATGTATGATTCCCTCCGTTCTGGAAAAAACTAAATTCTTATTTTGTCCTTTTAAATATTTCTGCTTTGTAGCACTTTGAGATTTGTTTCAAATGTAAAGTGTGTTATAAATAAAATTATTATTATTATTATGCAAAATATACTGTATCTGTTGTCATACATGTCTAACTCAGTGGAGTGTGCTTAATGCTGAGATTTACTGTGAGCATTGTATTACTGTTTTATTTAATGATATGACCTCATCTCTCTCTCCATACCACACTTCAGGCCAGTCTTATCTTGATCCTATGGCTGGAGCCTCTCATTCGTTTATCCAGAGGATATCTGAGCTCTCCTCCCAGGAAGGAGAAACCATCAGGCAAGAGAAGGTCAAAAAGATGAGAAGAACTAGAAAACACGATTCCTGACAACAGATTTGTGAGTCACACGAGTCAAGAACCACAACTGCACGTACGGTGCCAAAGCCATTTGAACAAAACAAAACATTTGTGGCACCATGTTCGTTTCAGTGGCTCGTTCTAACAGCTTGTATTTCCTCTGTGACATTAGTGTATTGTTCAGCATGGCTTGTATTCACAATTTGGAATTCCTGACTTGTGTTCATTGAAGGCGTTAGGTGCTCTTGAAAATACCTCAAATGCACAAAGTAATATCAGCATGTTGGAACAAAATGGTCTTTTGTGACAAATGGTGGTCTGGTATGTAGCAGCGGTGGCCGAACGGTTAGCGGAGCGGTCTTGATACCGGAAGGTCGCCAGTTCGCATCCCCGGACCGGCACGTTAAAATTACCACCGTTGAAGTGCCCTTGAGCAAGGCATTGAACCCCTACCATGAAATGTTCTATGAGCAGGGTGTGGCTGTAAACAAGTCCTTGGTTTAGTCCACTTCCCTGGGTAAACAAAGAACTTTGCTTTGCTCTGTTATTTAAGCCCAACACACACCGTCTGCGAACGCAGCGCGTCAAAACAGCCGCCTCCGTTATTTTCAATGAACCTATCCCACACAGGCTCCGTCCGACGCACGTTCACGCCTCGCCTGATGCTCCGATACGCCACTGATCTATTTTCCAACGCCTGTGCCGCGTCGCTGCGCACCCGGTGTGTGTTGGGCTTTACAAGAATGGATGGAATACTGATAACTTTAATTAAATTCAACGTTACTGTATATACTTCAGCTAACAACATTGGCAGTATTTTCTTTGTAGAATACTTTTTCTACTTTTCTAATGTTTAATAATCCCCATATACTGTAGGTGTTTTTTTTGTTGGCTGAGTAAATACGGTGTTGGACATGTATTACAGTTTAAACTATTTAGCAAGTCTTCCTGAAATGAAATAAATATATATTTTTGTTAAAACGTATTTTTATTTTATTTCCTCAAAGCAATGTGTGTTCTGTTAGCAATTTGTTTTAACCATAGAGATACAAAATAGGTAGCATAGTATATGGGCATTCATTCAGACAATGGGACATACATAAAAAAAAGCACAGAAATAATCAGCCTGTTTGAATGATTCCATTGATTCTCAATCTACATTCCATATCTGAAATAAAGACACAAAACTATGCCCCCACATGTCTCAGAATGTGCCACTTTCCCACATAGTACATTGTTTTGTCACAATGTAGAGAAAAGCTGATGTCACTGAAAAGTTTTGTTCATTGTATTCGACAATGAGGCCACACAGACAATTGTATCTTTATGTTTTTAGAGAGCAAATAACTGTCTCTAAAACTGAAGGATGCAGCATCTAGAGCGGCAATTACCCATTTTCCATATTAAATTGATGAGGTCAAATAACAATGATTAACCTTAGTACTTTGTATCTTTCATAAAGCTATGTGGTAACGTGGGAAGGTTCTATTTTTCATGGATTGCTGTATACTGTAGGCTAAGCATCCTAACACGGTGTCTGTAATTGCGTATACATGCAGAGTCCTATTTAGTTTATGATATATATTAAACTGTGCTTCATGTGGCCGTACAAAGATATCAAACAGACTTCAAGAGAGCAAACATTTTGTCATGTGCCTTAGTCCTTTGGAAAGGATAATTGGCACATGAAGCCAGATACCACAGCTACAGTGGAGCCATAGACATAGCCTGGGGCTGTAGAGGAATTACAGATGACTAACTGTGGCTCGCACACACTGCACGATATTTGCTCCGATTATGCTGTCGGCGACCATTTTTGGCGCTCGTCGACAAAACTCCCGATCTGACACAAGATCGGGCTTTGATTGCAGAGGTTTTGCTCGCTGAAATCCTGTCTGTCTGTCGTGTCGACTGTATCGATTCGATAGATGATCAGATGATAATATATATAACCTTTATTCCTTGGGTAAATCCCTGTCCTGTGTCGTACATGCAAGCTATATTAGCCCAATGTTGCTGTTAAATAGTCGCAATAGCGCATCGGAATCAACAGTGCCTAGAAAACTTTTGAACATAGTGCGCTGTGTTGCGCTGCGTTGGAGCCATGTGTGTCGACGGGAGGGCAGAACAATTTACACTCTGGGGCGGAAGTGTGCCAGGTGTGTACGTGGAAGGCATGCTACTCAAGTAACTACTGGCCAATCACAGCGCATCTTTTCCGGGACTTGTCAGACCCGAACATCCGCTCTGTGACGCACGTGCAAAGCACGTGTAAGCTTGGCAAGCTCATGCTTCTGCTATGCTTTGCAAGGAATCTCGGGAAAGCTTTGCCCCCTCTCGAGAACACATGCCCCAGAGCCGGAATGCCGGAATTTATATGTCTATGGTTTTCATCCCATGAAGGAATGGCGGATTCGGCCACACCCGAAATACCTGTATACATGTGTGTCTCAAGTATTTACTTACTGAAATGATCTGAAGAGGCTGATTTCTACCTAACTGGTGGTGGTGGACAGTATGCATTGGACCAGCCTGGTTAACCACCATCCCTTTGAAATCACATTTCATTCATTTCTCGCAGAAAGAAATGCAATGTGATTTCAAGGAGGAGTGGTTAACCAGGGCGAGGCTAGCATTGGACACCAGACAGGGAGAGACAGGAGAGAGATGTGGTAGTGAGACAGACACCTCCCCCCGAAAAACATAGTGAGACAGATTTGAACCAACAAGTTTTTTGTTTGTTTTTTTGTTTTACCATAATGACTATAATAGTACTTTTGAGATCCCTATAAAGATACAGGAGGAAGAACTGCGTGCTAAATACAGATTTGATATGGCCAAAGACTTGGGTTGCGTCCGAAACAACAGTAGTACTGCATAGTCTGCTACTTAGTTTCTAATAAGCAATAGGGTTTCACTTCAGATGTACTAAAAGTAAATTGGCTTACTAAATAGAATGATTAATGATACAGCCCCTTCCAAATTGTATACGAACATACACTTTACTATGCTTTTCTTGTATGTCCGTATAGTGAAACACTACTGTGTAGGAGTTACTAAATAGTATGTTGAAAATAGCATACTGTGTATTATCTAGTATACTTTAGTATATTGTTTTCAGAACACAACCGTGGCTGGGCTCCATCTGTGTCCCTCCCTTGTAGAGTTAGGTGTGCATTTCAGGAACACACAGTGACCTAGAAACAGAGAGCCATCCCCTTATTCAGGCAAAGTGAAGGGGATGCAGGCCCATTCACACTCAAACAGAGGCCGGGTCTCCCTCTTCTTGCAGGGTTTATCATTTTCAAGTGTAATCAAACAAAATGACCTAGAACAAACAGTCAACAATGAGGTCTTTAATAAGAGCGGTGCTGGGGCCTACCCACAAGTGGTTTATCATTTCAGCCACTGCTCTGTACAGCTCTGTGTAATCTGTTAGCTAGCTGATTTTTATTTTGGTGACTTACAATGGCAACCACAATGTTAAATATGCATTTTGAATGATCAGCAAAGAACGACAATTAGCATTTATAGTTACAATACATCTTGATCAAGACATTTAGATTTGTCATGTCAAATTATCTATGCTGGTTGATAGTTACACAATACAAACATTAATTTCCATACAAGTGAAACGTTGAGCATTTCTAATTGGGTAAATGCTTTTATTAAAATTAATTCACGAAACCTTTTCATAAGCCTCTGCATTGTCATAGGAGTATGTCAGAAGCAACAATGCTGAGCAGAGGGCTTGGCAGGTTCTCAGCCTGACCACAGAAAGCCTGGCTGTGTTACTGTTTCACCTGATTTGATGTTGCTCCAACTCACTTTATCAGCAGGGATCAGAGAATGTAGCCTGTCTGCCAAATCATAACTTTGCCAGCACCCAAATCAAAAGGCACCGAGTCTCTCTCTCTCTCTCTCTCTCTCTCTCTCTCTCTCTCTCTCTCTCTCACACACACACACACACACACACACACACACACACACACACACACACACACACACACACACACACACACACACACACACACACACACACACACACACACACACACACACACACACACACACAATAGTACTATACCATCATAGTACTATGATTTTCATTCTTTTTTCATCGTCAAAAATAACGAGTAGTATAATATGTACGTTAAGTACATTAACTTAAAGGACCATTTCGCCACTTTTCAACCTATATCTTCATATACTGTAATAGGTCCTCAGTAATAATCATGATAAAATGGCACCATTATTTTCTACTCAGTCTGTGTCTCATAGGAGGGCTGTGGGCAGTTCAGACACACGTCCAGGCGTCCACCAGTGACATCATCATTAGGCAGATGTTTTTTACAATAATGTTTAGATTTCCATTTTCGCATTGCAACTTCGCATTTGCTTGGATTTTCCATCGATGATGTCACTGGTGGACGGGTTTCTGAACTGCAGAACTGCCCACAGCCCTCCTATCATCCTATGAGACACAGACTGAGTGGAAAGTTCTGCTTTGTTTGTGCCTGTGAGAGAGGACGTCCTTTGGTAGGTTTAAGTTGTAGTTTTGTTCCTGTATGCTTGTCAGGGCTTTGAGTTAGGATTAGGTTCATCATCCTTTATTTTGTTAGTCCGTTGTCCTAACTCTTGTCATTCATTGCAAGTAGCCATTCTGCAGAGCCTTTGTAAATATTCTGATATTCATTCTGACCCTTTGTAGATATATATATTTCATTCATTCTGAGCCATTGTATATATTTATTCTGTCATTCTGCCATGAGCAACGCTTGTAAATAACTATTTAAGTCAGGTGTCACCGTGTCAGGCTATAAGTTAAATCTTAACAATAGCGTCTTATTTCCCATTAATGATAAAGCGCGTCAATTGTTGTACCCTTCTCGGTCAGCACGGACAGTTTTATTTACTTAGGAGTCTGTGTTACTCATAAATATAATGACAGGACATGGAAAGATGGGCAGCACTTCCATTGTCGCTGGTAGGATAAATTGGATAAAAATGACTATAATGCCTAGGTTTCTATTTCAGGCAATCCCAATATTTTTCCCAAAGGCCTTTTTCAGGGAACTTAATAAATACACATCCACGTTTATTTGGGATAGCAGGAGAGAGTTTCTAGAGCGACGAAAGGAGGAGGGTGGCCTAGCATTACCTAATTATATGTATTATTACTGTGCAGCTAATATCCATATGTTAATGTTTTGGGTCTTCGATCTACCTGAGAATGATTCCCCAACGTGGTTGAGCATGGAACAACATGCAATTAGCCCGGCATCACTTGGCTCTTTGATATGTGCCTAATTACCTCTAAGTAAACGTCAAAGACAAATAACCCAGTTGTTCAAGGTTCCCTGAAGATTTGGTCTCAGTTCAGAACCCACTTCCACCTTCCCCGTTTGAGCGAACTGCAATTTTGTTCCATCTCTTACAGACCCATCATTTCAGCGGTGGCATGGAAAGGGAATTAAATGTGTGAAAGACCTATTCAAAGATGGGCACTTCCTTTCTTTCGAGCAAATGAAGCGGGTTTTTTATATTCCACAGTCAAACTTCTTTAGGTATTTGCAAGTACGTAGCTTTGTTAGAAGATATTTCTCTTTGACAACTCCACCAAGTACTTGGGTAGACGAGTGTTTAAGTTGGGATCCGGTTGGCATAATTTCTAGGCTATATGACTGCATTCAGAGGGTGGCTTCCCCATCACTTGAACGTGTGAAAAGGGCATGGGAGGAGTTAGGTATGGACTTACCAAATTTAACCTGGCAGTTGTCAGTCTCACTGGTACACTCATCCTCAATATGCATTAGACATGGATTTTTACAATTTAAGGTTTTACATAGACTACATTTATCCCCTAGCAGACTAGCCACAATTTATCCAGACTCAGATCCAGCCTGTTCCAGGTGTGGTCAGGAGTCTGCTACGCTTAGCCACATGCATTTTGGACAGGGATATTAATTTAATACCTTCTCGTATATTTGTAACTCAACTATAGATCCCAATCCAATAACGGCGCTGTTTGGTGCCCCTCCAGAGGGAATACAAATACCAACTCATCAGGCTGAAGCTATAGCGTTTTCCTCTTTACTTGCCAGACGCCTGATACTATTTAATTGGAAAAAGCCATCTCACAAACGCTGGGTGGAGGATGTTATGTCACATCTCAAACTCGAAGAACTTAAATATACAATCAGAGGCTCCACTCAGAAATATACCAGAGTTTGGCAACCGTTTCTAACCTACTTTGTGGTAGTATTTTCTACTTAGCCATTGGCCATCCCCCCTCTCCCCCCCTTTTTCATTTTTATTTTATTTTTATTTCAGTTATAGTTGATTTAATTAATATACAGTTTTTTGGTTGCATCTCAGCATTTTATACTCTATACATGAATGTGGTGTACTGGTGTTGTTGTTGTTGTTGTTTTGTTCTGTATTTGTTGTCATGTATAGGCTATCTGTTGTCTGTCCTTGAATGTGCAAACTTCAATAAAAATACTTGAATAATAATAATAATAATAATAATAACTATTATAACTATTTAAGTGCTTATAGTATTTAATACTTCTACATAAGTGACATCAGTCTCGTCCTTCCAACTGTTATGGGCCAAGTTCGCCCATAGACCAAGAGTGGTCCGTAACAGGACTCTTGGGACCCAAACCTATATTGTGAATTACTGCACTATTTCAAATAGAGTGAAACATACACCGTATACAATGCAGCATTGAATTGATATGAAAAAGAAAATGTAATTTGTACTGATAACATTATTTACTTGAGTATATACTTTGTCCACCACTGAGCATGTGATTGGTGTACTGTTTAAACTATATGGTCTGTGTGTATTCAAGCAGGGCATTCAGAGGTTAAATCATTGTCTTATAAACACACTTGATCCCAAAGCTATGTCACAGCAATGTCAAAGCTATGGTAATGGGGCTCATTGAGCACACAACAATTCTGAGGTTTCGTCACCCTCTGGAACATCAAACATCAAGATTTTCTTTTTTACTTTTATTTAAGATATTTGGGGGGCTTTTTCTGCCTTTATTGATAGAGACAGACAGTAGATTGACAGGAAATGGGGAGAGAAAGAGAGAGATGGGGAGTGACATGCAGCAAAGATCGCCAGGATCTGGAGTCAAACCCGCCGCAAGACGCTGTCAGGCTTCATTAGGTGTCCAGACGGCTACGCCAGCCCATCAAGATTTTCTGTATTTTTGACAACACCAGTAATGTTTGTGTAACCATCTCGATTCAAACCAAAGCCTCCCAAATGGGAAACCAAATATCTACCAGTCATCCAATGTAGAATTAGGCTTCTGGTCTTCAAGCAGGGCAATTCTGGTACATACACACACCATTGACCCTGAAGAAAACATGATTCTGGACGAGCCCCCAGTGGTAACACCTGATTGTCTGCCACATGGGAAAACCAGCAACTACCATTTACCCAAAGGGAAACTCCCCTTGTGAAGCGAGATATTACACTTTAAAGTCCTGAGAGTTAATTTAGCTCTGAGAGTGTACAAGGGTCCATTTTATACACTCTCAGAGTTAAATGCACACACACAGGATTTAATTGTGTGAGCTGGTTCAGGCAGGGCTATGGTTCTACACATACTTGCTACATGATACTGTATTTTGACTGTACACACATTCAGAGAAAAACCACAGACTTGGCTTGTCTTATAATTATGTCTTATTGCAAGGTAAGGTATGACTAGGATTTGACAGCTTCAACAAACAAACAAGCAAACAAGTCAAAACACGATGATCGATCTTTGTTTACAAAGCCTAAACAGAATGTCATTCTTATTTAATTTCTATATGTTCTGATGTTTAATGCCAAAACCATAGACCTAATTAAACTCTTAATGACAATTATTTGTAATCGTCAATTAAAGGTTCATCATCGTGACAGCCCTATCACTCAGTGGCATTCTTTTTCTGTGCCCTTTGCAGAACACACACGCACGCACGCACGCACGCACACACACACACACACACACACACACACACACCCTTGTCCTAACAGGTTTGCTATTTCAGAACTTGATTTATGAATTACTTGAATTTCGCCGCGGCTCAATTCTAGGTTGTGTTGCGGCGGCAATAGGAAGTAGTCCGGCAGCCGACAGGCTTCTTTTTTTTAAAGCGGGAAATTTGGTATATAAATATTGTCTATATACATACATTCATGAATCCACTTGCTGACCGGCTGTTAGTATTGGGCAATCCTTTTTATAGGGGTTTCTTGTGACCCTACCATTAACATCCTATGGCTGGCAAAAAATTCAAATTTTCCTTTTGCTTTAAGTAGCATGTCACATGTCAAACTAGGGGTTTTTCATGATTCTGAATCCATTCCAAGCATTATTTTTGCATAGAATACACTCCACTATACGCCACTTGCCCAAATGTGCCCAAAATGTGCTGACCTCATCACATTTGTCATGATGTCTATGGCCGTTTTTAGCCCAAGGAAGGAGTGTATTTTGTGCAAAACTAATGCTTGGAATGGATTCAGAATCATGAAAACTCCCTAGTTTGTCACATGCTACTTAAAGCAAAAGGAAAGTGTGACATTTTTACTAGCCATAGGATGTTAATGGTAGGGTCACAAGAAACCCCTATAAAAAAGATTGCCCAATACTAACAGCCGGTCAGCAAGTGGATTCATGAATGTATGTTTATGTTTCTCTTCTTTATATATTACTTTACTGTTGAAATGTAAAATTTACATTTCAACGAAAGGACCTGTAAATACACAAAACCTAAGGCACTGGTGTCGTACTTCTGGTTTACCGGAACGGGGTTCAACTCCCTGCAGTGCCCTGCTCAATGTGTTGTATTTACATGGTTCATTGGTCCATGGTCTCAGAGGTCATTGAGCGGCGCGCTATAGTGCGCGATTATTCATCATTGTTGAGGATTAAAAAGGTGAAAATCAAGGAAAAGCGAAAGGCTATAGTCCATGGTTTCGGAGGGCATACAATAGTATGTCGTTTTTTACGATTTCGGAGGATTTGAAAAATCGAAAGCGAAAGGCTATAGTCCGCATGGTCATGGACCGCATACTGGTCAGGTTATTTATACTGGTGAAGGTCATTTATACTGGTGAAGGTCATTTATACTGGTCAAGGTCATTTATACTTGTCAAGGTCATTAGTCCATGGTCTCGGAGGGCATACATGTTGACGTGTTTTAGACGTATATTTTTAGACGTTTTTTATCCCATTTTCTTTTTTTTTCTTTTTTTTCAAATCCTCAAAAATGATGAAAAACGGCGTGCTATAGTATGCCGTACGATATGGGCTATTAGATGAGCGTCTAAAAATGGGATAAAAAAACGTCTAAAAATAGACGTCTAAAACACGTCTAAAAATAGACGTGTTTTAGACGTCTATTTTTAGACGTTTTTTAACCAATTTTTGGACGCACGTCTAATAGCCGGCTATTGCTAGTGGGATGGTCAAAAATGATGAAAAACGAGGATATTTTTTTTTCAAAAATTCAAAAAACGATGGGCTATAACCCATGTTTTTTTTTTTTTTTCATTTTTTTCAAATCATCAATAATGATGAAAAACGGCGTGCTATAGTATGCCATACGGTATGGGCTATAGCCCATGGTCAAAAATGATGAAAAACAAGGATTTTTATTTTTTCTAAAATTCTAAAAACGATGTTTTTCTTTTTTTCCCCCTTTTTTTTCAAATCCTCAAAAATGATGAAAAACGGCGTGCTATAGTATGCCGTACGATATGGGCTATTAGACGAGCGTCTAAAAATGGGATAAAAAAACGTCTAAAAATAGACGTCTAAAACACGTCTAAAAATAGACGTGTTTTAGACGTCTATTTTTAGACGTTTTTTAACCCATTTTTGGACGCACGTCTAATAGCCGGCTATTGCTAGTGGGATGGTCAAAAATGATGAAAAACGAGGATATTTCTTTTTCAAAAATTCAAAAAACGATGGGCTATAACCCATGTTTTTTTTTTCTTTTCATTTTTTTCAAATCCTCAAAAATGATGAAAAACGGCGTGCTATAGTATGCCGTATGGTATGGGCTATAGCCCATGGTCAAAAATGGGATAACAAACATCTAAAAATAGACGTCTAAAACACGTCTATTTTTAGACGTGTTTTAGACGTCTATTTTTTGACGTTTTTATCCCATTTTTAGACGCTCGTCTAATAGCCCATACCGTACGGCATACTATAGCACGCCGTTTTTCATCATTTTTGAGGATTTGAAAAAAATGAAAAAAACCACCATGGGTTATAGCCCATCGTTTTTTGATTTTTAGATTTTTTTTCAAATCCTCAGAAATGACGAAAAACGGCGTGCTATAGTATGCCGTACGGTATGGGCTACAGCCCATGGTCAAAAATGGGATAAAACACGTCTAAAAATAGACGTCTAAAACACGTCTAAAAATAGACGTGTTTTAGACGTCTATTTTTTGACGTTTTTATCCCATTTTTAGACGCTCGTCTAATAGCCCATACCGTACGGCATACTATAGCACGCTGTTTTTCATCATTTTTGAGGATTGGAAAAAAATGGAGAAAAAAAATCATGGGTTATAGCCCATCGTTTTTTGATTTTTTGAAAAAAATAATTAACCTCGTTTTTCATCATTTTTGAACATGGGCTATAGCCCATATCGCATGGCATACTATAGCACGCCGTTTTTCATAATTTTTGAGGATATGAAAAAAAAACAAAAAAAAAACATGGGTTATAGCCCATCGTTTTTAGATTTTTAGATTTTTTTTTGAATCCTCGTTTTTCATAATTTTTGACCATCCCACTGAGCAATAGCCGGCTATTAGACGTGCGTCTACAAATGGGATAAAAAACGTCTAAAAATAGACGTCTAAAAAACGTCTAAAAATAGACGTATTTTAGACGTCTGTTTTTAGACGTTTTTTTATCCCATTTTAGACGCTCGTCTAATAGCCCATATCGTACGGCATACTGTAGCACGCCGTTTTTCATCATTTTTGAGGATTTGAAAACATTTAAAAAACAAAACATGGGTTATAGCCCATCGTTTTTAGATTTTTTGAATTTTTCTCAAATCCTCAAAAATGATGAAAAACGGCGTGCTATAGTATGCCGTATGGTATGGGCTGGAGCCCATGGTCAAAAATGGGATAAAAAACGTCTAATAATAGACGTTTTTATCCCATTTTTAGACGCTCGTCTACAATAGCCCATACCGTACGGCATACTATGGCACGCTGTTTTTAATAATTTTTGAGGATTTGAAAAAAAAAAAAAAAAAAAAAAAAACGATGGGTTATAGCCCATCGTTATTAGATTTTTTTATTTTTTTTCTTCAAATCCTCAAAAATGATGAAAAACGGCGTGCTATATAGTATGCCGTATGCTATGGGCTATAGCCCATGGTCTAATATGACGCTCGTCTAATATTCCATACCGTACGGCATACTATAGCACGCCATTTTTCATCATTTTTGAGGATATGAAAAAAATAATTAACCTCGTTTTTCATCATTTTTGAACATGGGCTATAGCCCATATCGTATGGCATACTATAGCACGCCGTTTTTCATAATTTTTGAGGATATGAAAAAAACAAAACAAAAAAACATGGGTTATAGCCCATCGTTTTTTGATTTTTAGATTTTTTTTTGAATCCTCGTTTTTCATAATTTTTTACCATCCCACTAAGCAATAGCCGGCTATTAGACGTGCGTCTACAAATGGGATAAAAAACGTCTAAAAATAGACGTCTAAAAAACGTCTAAAAATAGACGTCTAAAACACGTCTATTTTTAGACGTATTTTAGACATCTATTTTTAGACGTTTTTTATCCCATTTTAGACGCTCGTCTAATAGCCCATATCGTACGGCATACTGTAGCACGCCGTTTTTCATCATTTTTGAGGATTTGAAAAAAATGAAGAAAAAAAAAATCATGGGTTATAGCCCATCGTTTTTTGATTTAAAAAAAATAATAATTAACCTCGTTTTTCATCATTTTTGAACATGGGCTATAGCCCATATCGTATGGCATACTATAGCACGCCGTTTTTCATAATTTTTGAGGATATGAAAAAAATGGAAAAAAAAAACATGGGTTATAGCCCATCGTTTTTTGATTTTTTGATTTTCTTTTTTAATCCTCGTTTTTCAAAAAATTTGACCATCCCACTGAGCAATAGCCGGCTATTAGACGTGCGTCTACAAATGGGATAAAAAAACGTCTAAAAATAGACGTCTAAAAATAGACGTCTAAAAAACTTCTAAAACACGTCTATTTTTAGACGTATTTTAGACGTCTATTTTTAGACGTTTTTTATCCCATTTTAGACGCTCGTCTAATAGCCCATATCGTACGGCATACTGTAGCACGCCGTTTTTCATCATTTTTGAGGATTTGAAAAAAAAAAAAAAAAAAAACCATGGGTTATAGCCCATCGTTTTTTTTTTTTATTTTTTTTTTTTTTTAATCCTCGTTTTTCATAATTTTTGACCATCCCACTGAGCAATAGCCGGCTATTAGACGTGCGTCTACAAATGGGATAAAAAACGTCTAAAAATAGACGTCTAAAAATAGACGTCTAAAACACGTCTATTTTTAGACGTATTTTAGACGTCTATTTTTAGACGTTTTTTATCCCATTTTAGACGCTCGTCTAATAGCCCATATCGTACGGCATACTGTAGCACGCCGTTTTTCATCATTTTTGAGGATTTGAAAAAAATGAAGAAAAAAAATAATCATGGGTTATAGCCCATCGTTTTTTGATTTTTTGATTTTCTTTTTTAATCCTCGTTTTTCATAATTTTTGACAAATCCCACTGAGCAATAGCCGGCTATTAGACGTGCGTCTACAAATGGGATAAAAAACGTCTAAAAATAGACGTCTAAAAAACGTCTAAAACACGTCTATTTTTAGACGTATTTTAGACGTCTATTTTTAGACGTTTTTTATCCCATTTTAGACGCTCGTCTAATAGCCCATATCGTACGGCATACTGTAGCACGCCGTTTTTCATCATTTTTGAGGATTTGAAAAAAAAAAACAAAAAAAAACATGGGTTATAGCCCATCGTTTTTTGATTTTTTGATTTTTTTTTTTAATCCTCGTTTTTCATAATTTTTGACCATCCCACTGAGCAATAGCCGGCTATTAGACGTGCGTCTACAAATGGGATAAAAAACGTCTAAAAATAGACGTCTAAAAAACGTCTAAAAATAGACGTCTAAAACACGTCTATTTTTAGACGTATTTTAGACGTCTATTTTTAGACGTTTTTTATCCCATTTTAGACGCTCGTCTAATAGCCCATATCGTACGGCATACTGTAGCACGCCGTTTTTCATCATTTTTGAGGATTCAAAATTAAAAAAAAACAATGGGCTATAACCCAACTTTTTGAAATTTTGAATTTTTTTCAATTCCTCAAAAACGATGAGAAACGGCGTGCTATAGTATGCCATACGATATGGGCTATAGCCCATGGTCAAAAATGATGAAAAACGAGGATAATTCTTTTTTCAAAAATTAAAAAAACGATGGGCTATAACCCAACTTTTTGAAATTTTGAATTTTTTTCAATTCCTCAAAAACGATGAGAAACGGCGTGCTATAGTATGCCATACGATATGGGCTATAGCCCATGGTCAAAAATGATGAAAAACGAGGATAATTTTTTTTTTCAAAAATTCAAAAAACGATGGACTATAACCCAACTTTTTGAAATTTTGAATTTTTTTCAATTCCTCAAAAACGATGAAAAACGGCATGCTATAGTATGCCATACGATATGGGCTATAGCCCATGCTCAAAAATTATGAAAAACGAGGATAATTTTTTTTTCAAAAATAAAAAAAACGATGGGCTATAACCCAACTTTTTGAAATTTTGAATTTTTTTCAATTCCTCAAAAACGATGAGAAACGGCGTGCTATAGTATGCCATACGATATGGGCTATAGCCCATGGTCAAAAATGATGAAAAACGAGGATAATTTTTTTTTTTTTTAATTCAAAAAACGATGGACTATAACCCAACTTTTTGAAATTTTGAATTTTTTTCAATTCCTCAAAAACGATGAAAAACTGCATGCTATAGTATGCCATACGATATGGGCTATAGCCCATGCTCAAAAATTATGAAAAACGAGGATAATTTTTTTTTCAAAAATAAAAAAAACGATGGGCTATAACCCAACTTTTTGAAATTTTGAATTTTTTTCAATTCCTCAAAAACGATGAGAAACGGCGTGCTATAGTATGCCATACGATATGGGCTATAGCCCATGGTCAAAAATGATGAAAAACGAGGATAATTTTTTTTTTCAAAAATTCAAAAAACGATGGACTATAACCCAACTTTTTGAAAATTTGAATTTTTTTCAATTCCTCAAAAACGATGAAAGACGGCGTGCTATAGTATGCCATACGATATGGGCTATAGCCCATGGTCAAAAATGATGAAAAACGAGGATAATTTTTTTTCTTAAAATTCAAAAAACGATGGGCTATAACCCAACTTTTTGAAATTTTGATTTTTTTTCAATTCCTCAAAAATGATGAAAAACGGCGTGCTATAGTATGCCATACGATATGGGCTATAGCCCATGGTCAAAAATGATGAAAAACGAGGATAATTTTTTTTTTCAAAAATGCAAAAAACGATGGGCTATAACCCAACTTTTTGAAATTTTGATTTTTTTTCAATTCCTCAAAAACGATGAAAAACGGCGTGCTATAGTATGCCATACGATATGGGCTATAGCCCATGGTCAAAAATTATGAAAAACGAGGATAATTATTTTTTTCAAAAATTCAAAAAACGATGAGCTATAACCCAACTTTTTGAAATTTTGAATTTTTTTCAATTCCTCAAAAACGATGAAAAACGGCGTGCTATAGTATGCCATACGATATGGGCTATAGCCCATGGTCAAAAATGATGAAAAACGAGGATACTTTTTTTTTTTTTTTTTCAAAAAACGATGGGCTATAACCCAACTTTTTGAAATTTTGATTTTTTTTCAAATCCTCAAAAATGATGAAAAACGGCGTGCTATAGTATGCCATACGATATGGGCTATAGCCCATGGTCAAAAATGATGAAAAACGAGGATTTTCTTTTTTTTCAAAAATGCAAAAAACGATGGGCTATAACCCAAATTTTAGAAATTTAGATTTTTTTTCAATTCCTCAAAAACGATGAAAAACGGCGTGCTATATTATGCCATACGATATGGGCTATAGCCCATGGTCAAAAATGATGAAAAACGAGGTTTAAAAAAAATCAAAATTTCAAAAAAACGATGGGCTATAACCCATGTTTTTTGAAATTTTGAATTTTTTTCAAATCCTCAAAAATGATGAAAAACTGCGTGTTATAGTATGCCGTACGGTAGGGGCTATAGCCCATGTTTAAAAATAATGAAAAACGAGGTTAAAAAAAAAAAAAAAAAAAAAAAACGATGGGCTATAACCCATGTTTTTTGAAATTTTGAATTTTTTTCAAATCCTCAAAAATGATGAAAAACTGCGTGTTATAGTATGCCGTACGGTAGGGGCTATAGCCCATGTTTAAAAATGATGAAAAACGAGGTTTAACAAAAAAATCAAAATAAAAAAAAAACGATGGGCTATAACCCATGTTTTTGAAATTTAGATTTTTTTTTAAATCCTCAAAAATGATGAAAAACGGTGTGTTATAGTATGCCGTACGGTAGGGGCTATAGCCCATGTTTAAAAATGATGAAAAACGAGGTTTAAATTTTTTTCAAAACTTCAAAAAAACGATGGGCTATAACCCATGTTTTTTGAAATTTTGATTTTTTTTCAAATCCTCAAAAATTATGAAAAACGGCGTGTTATAGTATGCCGTACGGTAGGGGCTATAGCCCATGTTTAAAAATGATGAAAAACAAGGTTTATTTTTTTTTCAAAATTTAAAAAAAACGATGGGCTATAACCCATGTTTTTTGAAATTTTGAATTTTTTTCAAATCCTCAAAAATGATGAAAAACTGCGTGTTATAGTATGCCGTACGGTAGGGGCTATAGCCCATGTTTAAAAATAATGAAAAACGAGGTTAAAAAAAAATTCAAAATGAAAAAAAAACGATGGGCTATAACCCATGTTTTTTGAAATTTTGAATTTTTTTCAAATCCTCAAAAATGATGAAAAACTGCGTGTTATAGTATGCCGTACGGTAGGGGCTATAGCCCATGTTTAAAAATAATGAAAAACGAGGTTTAAAAAAAATTCAAAATTTCAAAAAAACGATGGGCTATAACCCATGTTTTTTTAATTTTGATTTTTTTTCAAATCCTCAAAAATTATGAAAAACTGCGTGTTATAGTATGCCGTACAGTAGGGGCTATAGCCCATGTTTAAAAATGATGAAAAACGAGGTTTAATTTTTTATCAAAATTTCAAAAAAACGATGGGCTATAACCCATGTTTTTTGAAATTTTGAATTTTTTTCAAATCCTCAAAAATGATGAAAAACTGCGTGTTATAGTATGCCGTACGGTAGGGGCTATAGCCCATGTTTAAAATGATGAAAAACGAGGTTTCAAAAAAATTAAAAAAAACGATGGGCTATAACCCATGTTTTTTGAATTTTTGAATTTTTTTCAAATCCTCAAAAATGATGAAAAACTGCGTGTTATAGTATGCCGTACAGTAGGGGCTATAGCCCATGTTTAAAAATGATGAAAAACGAGGTTTAATTTTTTATCAAAATTTCAAAAAAACGATGGGCTATAACCCATGTTTTTTGAAATTTTGAATTTTTTTCAAATCCTCAAAAATGATGAAAAACTGCGTGTTATAGTATGCCGTACAGTAGGGGCTATAGCCCATGTTTAAAAATGATGAAAAACGAGGTTTAATTTTTTTTCAAAATTTCAAAAAAACGATGGGCTATAACCCATGTTTTTTTAAATTTTGAATTTTTTTCAAATCCTCAAAAATGATGAAAAACTGCGTGTTATAGTATGCCGTACGGTAGGGGCTATAGCCCATGTTTAAAAATGATGAAAAACGAGGTTTAACAAAAAAATCAAAATTTAAAAAAAACGATGGGCTATAACCCATGTTTTTGAAATTTAGATTTTTTTTTAAATCCTCAAAAATGATGAAAAACTGTGTGTTATAGTATGCCGTACGGTAGGGGCTATAGCCCATGTTTAAAAATGATGAAAAACGAGGTTTAAATTTTTTTCAAAACTTCAAAAAAACGATGGGCTATAACCCATGTTTTTTGAAATTTTGATTTTTTTTCAAATCCTCAAAAATTATGAAAAACTGCGTGTTATAGTATGCCGTACAGTAGGGGCTATAGCCCATGTTTAAAAATGATGAAAAACGAGGTTTAATTTTTTATCAAAATTTCAAAAAAACGATGGGCTATAACCCATGTTTTTTGAAATTTTGAATTTTTTTCAAATCCTCAAAAATGATGAAAAACTGCGTGTTATAGTATGCCGTACGGTAGGGGCTATAGCCCATGTTTAAAAATAATGAAAAACGAGGTTTAAAAAAAAAAAACGATGGGCTATGTTTTTTGAAATTTTGATTTTTTTTCAAATCCTCAAAAATGATGAAAAACTGCGTGTTATAGTATGCCGTACAGTAGGGGCTATAGCCCATGTTTAAAAATGATGAAAAACGAGGTTAATTTTTTTTTCAAAATTTCAAAAAAACGATGGGCTATAACCCATGTTTTTTGAAATTTTGAATTTTTTTCAAATCCTCAAAAATGATGAAAAACTGCGTGTTATAGTATGCCGTACGGTATGGGCTATAGCCCATGTTTAAAAATGATGAAAAACGAGGTTTAACAAAAAAAATCAAAATTAAAAAAAAACGATGGGCTATAACCCATGTTTTTGAAATTTAGATTTTTTTTTAAATCCTCAAAAATGATGAAAAACGGTGTGTTATAGTATGCCGTACGGTAGGGGCTATAGCCCATGTTTAAAAATGATGAAAAACGAGGTTTAAATTTTTTTCAAAACTTCAAAAAAACGATGGGCTATAACCCATGTTTTTTGAAATTTTGATTTTTTTTCAAATCCTCAAAAATTATGAAAAACGGCGTGTTATAGTATGCCGTACGGTAGGGGCTATAGCCCATGTTTAAAAATGATGAAAAACAAGGTTTAATTTTTTTTCAAAATTTCAAAAAAACGATGGGCTATAACCCATGTTTTTTGAAAATTTGAATTTTTTTCAAATCCTCAAAAATGATGAAAAACTGCGTGTTATAGTATGCCGTACGGTAGGGGCTATAGCCCATGTTTAAAAATAATGAAAAACGAGGTTAAAAAAAAATTAAAAATTAAAACAAAACGATGGGCTATAACCCATGTTTTTTGAAATTTTGAATTTTTTTCAAATCCTCAAAAATGATGAAAAACTGCGTGTTATAGTATGCCGTACGGTAGGGGCTATAGCCCATGTTTAAAAATAATGAAAAACGAGGTTAAAAAAAAATTAAAAATTAAAAAAAAACGATGGGCTATAACCCATGTTTTTTGAAATTTTGAATTTTTTTCAAATCCTCAAAAATGATGAAAAACTGCGTGTTATAGTATGCCGTACGGTAGGGGCTATAGCCCATGTTTAAAAATAATGAAAAACGAGGTTTAAAAAAATTTCAAAATTTCAAAAAAACTATGGGCTATAACCCATGTTTTTTTTTATTTTGAATTTTTTTCAAATCCTCAAAAATTATGAAAAACTGCGTGTTATAGTATGCCGTACGGTAGGGGCTATAGCCCATGTTTAAAATGATGAAAAACGAGGTTTCAAAAAAATTCAAAAATTAAAAAAAACGATGGGCTATAACCCATGTTTTTTGAAATTTTGAATTTTTTTCGAATCCTCAAAAATGATGAAAAACTGCGTGTTATAGTATGCCGTACAGTAGGGGCTATAGCCCATGTTTAAAAATGATGAAAAACGAGGTTTAATTTTTTATCAAAATTTCAAAAAAACGATGGGCTATAACCCATGTTTTTTGAAATTTTGAATTTTTTTCAAATCCTCAAAAATGATGAAAAACTGCGTGTTATAGTATGCCGTACAGTAGGGGCTATAGCCCATGTTTAAAAATGATGAAAAACGAGGTTTAATTTTTTTTCAAAATTTCAAAAAAACGATGGGCTATAACCCATGTTTTTTGAAATTTTGAATTTTTTTCAAATCCTCAAAAATGATGAAAAACTGCGTGTTATAGTATGCCGTACGGTAGGGGCTATAGCCCATGTTTAAAAATGATGAAAAACGAGGTTTAACAAAAAAATCAAAATTTAAAAAAAACGATGGGCTATAACCCATGTTTTTGAAATTTAGATTTTTTTTTAAATCCTCAAAAATGATGAAAAACGGTGTGTTATAGTATGCCGTACGGTAGGGGCTATAGCCCATGTTTAAAAATGATGAAAAACGAGGTTTAAATTTTTTTCAAAACTTCAAAAAAACGATGGGCTATAACCCATGTTTTTTGAAATTTTGATTTTTTTTCAAATCCTCAAAAATTATGAAAAACTGCGTGTTATAGTATGCCGTACAGTAGGGGCTATAGCCCATGTTTAAAAATGATGAAAAACGAGGTTTAAATTTTTTTCAAAACTTCAAAAAAACGATGGGCTATAACCCATGTTTTTTGAAATTTTGATTTTTTTTCAAATCCTCAAAAATTATGAAAAACTGCGTGTTATAGTATGCCGTACAGTAGGGGCTATAGCCCATGTTTAAAAATAATGAAAAACGAGGTTTAAAAAAAAAAAACGATGGGCTATGTTTTTTGAAATTTTGAATTTTTTTCAAATCCTCAAAAATGATGAAAAACTGCGTGTTATAGTATGCCGTACGGTAGGGGCTATAGCCCATGTTTAAAAATGATGAAAAACGAGGTTTAAAAAAATGTCAAAATTAAAAAAAAAACGATGGGCTATAACCCATGTTTTTTGAAATTTTGAAATTTTTTCAAATCCTCAAAAATGATGAAAAACTGCGTGTTATAGTATGCCGTACAGTAGGGGCTATAGCCCATGTTTAAAAATGATGAAAAACGAGGTTTAATTTTTTTTCAAAATTTCAAAAAAACGATGGGCTATAACCCATGTTTTTTGAAATTTTGAATTTTTTTCAAATCCTCAAAAATGATGAAAAACTGCGTGTTATAGTATGCCGTACGGTAGGGGCTATAGCCCATGTTTAAAAATGATGAAAAACGAGGTTTAACAAAAAAATCAAAATTAAAAAAAAACGATGGGCTATAACCCATGTTTTTGAAATTTAGATTTTTTTTTAAATCCTCAAAAATGATGAAAAACGGTGTGTTATAGTATGCCGTACGGTAGGGGCTATAGCCCATGTTTAAAAATGATGAAAAACGAGGTTTAAATTTTTTTCAAAATTTCAAAAAAACGATGGGCTATAACCCATGTTTTTTGAAAATTTGAATTTTTTTCAAATCCTCAAAAATGATGAAAAACTGCGTGTTATAGTATGCCGTACGGTAGGGGCTATAGCCCATGTTTAAAAATAATGAAAAACGAGGTTAAAAAAAAATTCAAAATGAAAAAAAAACGATGGGCTATAACCCATGTTTTTTGAAATTTTGAATTTTTTTCAAATCCTCAAAAATGATGAAAAACTGCGTGTTATAGTATGCCGTACGGTAGGGGCTATAGCCCATGTTTAAAAATAATGAAAAACGAGGTTTCAAAAAAATTAAAAAATTAAAAAAAACGATGGGCTATAACCCATGTTTTTTGAATTTTTGATTTTTTTTCAAATCCTCAAAAATGATGAAAAACTGCGTGTTATAGTATGCCGTACAGTAGGGGCTATAGCCCATGTTTAAAAATGATGAAAAACGAGGTTTAATTTTTTATCAAAATTTCAAAAAAACGATGGGCTATAACCCATGTTTTTGAAATTTAGATTTTTTTTTAAATCCTCAAAAATGATGAAAAACGGTGTGTTATAGTATGCCGTACGGTAGGGGCTATAGCCCATGTTTAAAAATGATGAAAAACGAGGTTTAAATTTTTTTCAAAACTTCAAAAAAACGATGGGCTATAACCCATGTTTTTTGAAATTTTGATTTTTTTTCAAATCCTCAAAAATTATGAAAAACGGCGTGTTATAGTATGCCGTACGGTAGGGGCTATAGCCCATGTTTAAAAATGATGAAAAACAAGGTTTAATTTTTTTTCAAAATTTCAAAAAAACGATGGGCTATAACCCATGTTTTTTGAAAATTTGAATTTTTTTCAAATCCTCAAAAATGATGAAAAACTGCGTGTTATAGTATGCCGTACGGTAGGGGCTATAGCCCATGTTTAAAAATAATGAAAAACGAGGTTAAAAAAAAATTAAAAATTAAAACAAAACGATGGGCTATAACCCATGTTTTTTGAAATTTTGAATTTTTTTCAAATCCTCAAAAATGATGAAAAACTGCGTGTTATAGTATGCCGTACGGTAGGGGCTATAGCCCATGTTTAAAAATAATGAAAAACGAGGTTAAAAAAAAATTAAAAATTAAAAAAAAACGATGGGCTATAACCCATGTTTTTTGAAATTTTGAATTTTTTTCAAATCCTCAAAAATGATGAAAAACTGCGTGTTATAGTATGCCGTACGGTAGGGGCTATAGCCCATGTTTAAAAATAATGAAAAACGAGGTTTAAAAAAATTTCAAAATTTCAAAAAAACTATGGGCTATAACCCATGTTTTTTTTTATTTTGAATTTTTTTCAAATCCTCAAAAATTATGAAAAACTGCGTGTTATAGTATGCCGTACGGTAGGGGCTATAGCCCATGTTTAAAATGATGAAAAACGAGGTTTCAAAAAAATTCAAAAATTAAAAAAAACGATGGGCTATAACCCATGTTTTTTGAAATTTTGAATTTTTTTCGAATCCTCAAAAATGATGAAAAACTGCGTGTTATAGTATGCCGTACAGTAGGGGCTATAGCCCATGTTTAAAAATGATGAAAAACGAGGTTTAATTTTTTATCAAAATTTCAAAAAAACGATGGGCTATAACCCATGTTTTTTGAAATTTTGATTTTTTTTCAAATCCTCAAAAATGATGAAAAACTGCGTGTTATAGTATGCCGTACAGTAGGGGCTATAGCCCATGTTTAAAAATGATGAAAAACGAGGTTTAATTTTTTTTCAAAATTTCAAAAAAACGATGGGCTATAACCCATGTTTTTTGAAATTTTGAATTTTTTTCAAATCCTCAAAAATGATGAAAAACTGCGTGTTATAGTATGCCGTACGGTAGGGGCTATAGCCCATGTTTAAAAATGATGAAAAACGAGGTTTAACAAAAAAATCAAAATTTAAAAAAAACGATGGGCTATAACCCATGTTTTTGAAATTTAGATTTTTTTTTAAATCCTCAAAAATGATGAAAAACGGTGTGTTATAGTATGCCGTACGGTAGGGGCTATAGCCCATGTTTAAAAATGATGAAAAACGAGGTTTAAATTTTTTTCAAAACTTCAAAAAAACGATGGGCTATAACCCATGTTTTTTGAAATTTTGATTTTTTTTCAAATCCTCAAAAATTATGAAAAACTGCGTGTTATAGTATGCCGTACAGTAGGGGCTATAGCCCATGTTTAAAAATGATGAAAAACGAGGTTTAAATTTTTTTCAAAACTTCAAAAAAACGATGGGCTATAACCCATGTTTTTTGAAATTTTGATTTTTTTTCAAATCCTCAAAAATTATGAAAAACTGCGTGTTATAGTATGCCGTACAGTAGGGGCTATAGCCCATGTTTAAAAATAATGAAAAACGAGGTTTAAAAAAAAAAAACGATGGGCTATGTTTTTTGAAATTTTGAATTTTTTTCAAATCCTCAAAAATGATGAAAAACTGCGTGTTATAGTATGCCGTACGGTAGGGGCTATAGCCCATGTTTAAAAATGATGAAAAACGAGGTTTAAAAAAATGTCAAAATTAAAAAAAAAACGATGGGCTATAACCCATGTTTTTTGAAATTTTGAATTTTTTTCAAATCCTCAAAAATGATGAAAAACTGCGTGTTATAGTATGCCGTACAGTAGGGGCTATAGCCCATGTTTAAAAATGATGAAAAACGAGGTTTAAATTTTTTTCAAAATTTCAAAAAAACGATGGGCTATAACCCATGTTTTTTGAAAATTTGAATTTTTTTCAAATCCTCAAAAATGATGAAAAACTGCGTGTTATAGTATGCCGTACGGTAGGGGCTATAGCCCATGTTTAAAAATAATGAAAAACGAGGTTAAAAAAAAATTCAAAATGAAAAAAAAACGATGGGCTATAACCCATGTTTTTTGAAATTTTGAATTTTTTTCAAATCCTCAAAAATGATGAAAAACTGCGTGTTATAGTATGCCGTACGGTAGGGGCTATAGCCCATGTTTAAAAATAATGAAAAACGAGGTTTCAAAAAAATTAAAAAATTAAAAAAAACGATGGGCTATAACCCATGTTTTTTGAATTTTTGATTTTTTTTCAAATCCTCAAAAATGATGAAAAACTGCGTGTTATAGTATGCCGTACAGTAGGGGCTATAGCCCATGTTTAAAAATGATGAAAAACGAGGTTTAATTTTTTATCAAAATTTCAAAAAAACGATGGGCTATAACCCATGTTTTTTGAAATTTTGAATTTTTTTCAAATCCTCAAAAATGATGAAAAACTGCGTGTTATAGTATGCCGTACGGTAGGGGCTATAGCCCATGTTTAAAAATAATGAAAAACGAGGTTTAAAAAAAAAAAAAAGAAAAAAAAAAAACGATGGGCTATGTTTTTTGAAATTTTGAATTTTTTTCAAATCCTCAAAAATGATGAAAAACTGCGTGTTATAGTATGCCGTACGGTAGGGGCTATAGCCCATGTTTAAAAATGATGAAAAACGAGGTTTAATTTTTTTTCAAAATTTCAAAAAAACGATGGGCTATAACCCATGTTTTTTGAAATTTTGAATTTTTTTCAAATCCTCAAAAATGATGAAAAACTGCGTGTTATAGTATGCCGTACGGTAGGGGCTATAGCCCATGTTTAAAAATGATGAAAAACGAGGTTTAACAAAAAAATCTAAATTTAAAAAAAACGATGGGCTATAACCCATGTTTTTGAAATTTAGATTTTTTTTTAAATCCTCAAAAATGATGAAAAACGGTGTGTTATAGTATGCCGTACGGTAGGGGCTATAGCCCATGTTTAAAAATGATGAAAAACGAGGTTTAAATTTTTTTCAAAACTTCAAAAAAACGATGGGCTATAACCCATGTTTTTTGAAATTTTGATTTTTTTTCAAATCCTCATAAATTATGAAAAACGGCGTGTTATAGTATGCCGTACGGTAGGGGCTATAGCCCATGTTTAAAAATGATGAAAAACAAGGTTTAATTTTTTTTCAAAATTTCAAAAAAACGATGGGCTATAACCCATGTTTTTTGAAAATTTGAATTTTTTTCAAATCCTCAAAAATGATGAAAAACTGCGTGTTATAGTATGCCGTACGGTAGGGGCTATAGCCCATGTTTAAAAATAATGAAAAACGAGGTTTAAAAAAAATTCAAAATTTCAAAAAAACGATGGGCTATAACCCATGTTTTTTTTAATTTTGAATTTTTTTCAAATCCTCAAAAATTATGAAAAACTGCGTGTTATAGTATGCCGTACGGTAGGGGCTATAGCCCATGTTTAAAATGATGAAAAACGAGGTTTCAAAAAAATTCAAAAATTAAAAAAAACGATGGGCTATAACCCATGTTTTTTGAAATTTTGATTTTTTTTCAAATCCTCAAAAATGATGAAAAACTGCGTGTTATAGTATGCCGTACAGTAGGGGCTATAGCCCATGTTTAAAAATGATGAAAAACGAGGTTTAATTTTTTATCAAAATTTCAAAAAAACGATGGGCTATAACCCATGTTTTTTGAAATTTTGAATTTTTTTCAAATCCTCAAAAATGATGAAAAACTGCGTGTTATAGTATGCCGTACAGTAGGGGCTATAGCCCATGTTTAAAAATGATGAAAAACGAGGTTTAATTTTTTTTCAAAATTTCAAAAAAACGATGGGCTATAACCCATGTTTTTTGAAATTTTGAATTTTTTTCAAATCCTCAAAAATGATGAAAAACTGCGTGTTATAGTATGCCGTACGGTAGGGGCTATAGCCCATGTTTAAAAATGATGAAAAACGAGGTTTAACAAAAAAATCAAAATTAAAAAAAAACGATGGGCTATAACCCATGTTTTTGAAATTTAGATTTTTTTTTAAATCCTCAAAAATGATGAAAAACTGTGTGTTATAGTATGCCGTACGGTAGGGGCTATAGCCCATGTTTAAAAATGATGAAAAACGAGGTTTAATTTTTTTTCAAAACTTAAAAAAAACGATGGGCTATAACCCATGTTTTTTGAAATTTTGATTTTTTTTCAAATCCTCAAAAATTATGAAAAACTGCGTGTTATAGTATGCCGTACAGTAGGGGCTATAGCCCATGTTTAAAAATGATGAAAAACGAGGTTTAATTTTTTATCAAAATTTCAAAAAAACGATGGGCTATAACCCATGTTTTTTGAAATTTTGAATTTTTTTCAAATCCTCAAAAATGATGAAAAACTGCGTGTTATAGTATGCCGTACGGTAGGGGCTATAGCCCATGTTTAAAAATAATGAAAAACGAGGTTTAAAAAAAAAAGACGATGGGCTATGTTTTTTGAAATTTTGAATTTTTTTCAAATCCTCAAAAATGATGAAAAACTGCGTGTTATAGTATGCCGTACGGTAGGGACTATAGCCCATGTTTAAAAATGATGAAAAACGAGGTTTAAAATTTTTTCAAAATTAAAAAAAAAACGATGGGCTATAACCCATGTTTTTTGAAATTTTGAATTTTTTTCAAATCCTCAAAAATGATGAAAAACTGCGTGTTATAGTATGCCGTACAGTAGGGGCTATAGCCCATGTTTAAAAATGATGAAAAACGAGGTAAATTTTTTTTTCAAAATTTAAAAAAAACGATGGGCTATAACCCATGTTTTTTGAAATTTTGAATTTTTTTCAAATCCTCAAAAATGATGAAAAACTGCGTGTTATAGTATGCCGTACGGTAGGGGCTATAGCCCATGTTTAAAAATGATGAAAAACGAGGTTTAACAAAAAAATCAAAATTAAAAAAAAACGATGGGCTATAACCCATGTTTTTGAAATTTAGATTTTTTTTTAAATCCTCAAAAATGATGAAAAACGGTGTGTTATAGTATGCCGTACGGTAGGGGCTATAGCCCATGTTTAAAAATGATGAAAAACGAGGTTAAATTTTTTTTCAAAACTTCAAAAAAACGATGGGCTATAACCCATGTTTTTTGAAATTTTGATTTTTTTTCAAATCCTCAAAAATTATGAAAAACGGCGTGTTATAGTATGCCGTACGGTAGGGGCTATAGCCCATGTTTAAAAATGATGAAAAACAAGGTTTAATTTTTTTTCAAAATTTCAAAAAAACGATGGGCTATAACCCATGTTTTTTGAAAATTTGAATTTTTTTCAAATCCTCAAAAATGATGAAAAACTGCGTGTTATAGTATGCCGTACGGTAGGGGCTATAGCCCATGTTTAAAAATAATGAAAAACGAGGTTAAAAAAAAATTAAAATTAAAAAAAAACGATGGGCTATAACCCATGTTTTTTGAAATTTTGAATTTTTTTCAAATCCTCAAAAATGATGAAAAACTGCGTGTTATAGTATGCCGTACGGTAGGGGCTATAGCCCATGTTTAAAAATAATGAAAAACGAGGTTAAAAAAAAATTAAAAATTAAAAAAAAACGATGGGCTATAACCCATGTTTTTTGAAAATTTGAATTTTTTTCAAATCCTCAAAAATGATGAAAAACTGCGTGTTATAGTATGCCGTACGGTAGGGGCTATAGCCCATGTTTAAAAATAATGAAAAACGAGGTTTAAAAAAAATTCAAAATTTAAAAAAAAACGATGGGCTATAACCCATGTTTTTTTTTTTTTTTGAAATTTTTTCAAATCCTCAAAAATTATGAAAAACTGCGTGTTATAGTATGCCGTACGGTAGGGGCTATAGCCCATGTTTAAAATGATGAAAAACGAGGTTTCAAAAAAATTCAAAAATTCAAAAAAACGATGGGCTATAACCCATGTTTTTTGAAATTTTGAATTTTTTTCAAATCCTCAAAAATGATGAAAAACTGCGTGTTATAGTATGCCGTACAGTAGGGGCTATAGCCCATGTTTAAAAATGATGAAAAACGAGGTTAAATTTTTTATCAAAATTTCAAAAAAACGATGGGCTATAACCCATGTTTTTTGAAATTTTGATTTTTTTTCAAATCCTCAAAAATGATGAAAAACTGCGTGTTATAGTATGCCGTACAGTAGGGGCTATAGCCCATGTTTAAAAATGATGAAAAACGAGGTTTAATTTTTTTTCAAAATTTCAAAAAAACGATGGGCTATAACCCATGTTTTTTGAAATTTTGAATTTTTTTCAAATCCTCAAAAATGATGAAAAACTGCGTGTTATAGTATGCCGTACGGTAGGGGCTATAGCCCATGTTTAAAAATGATGAAAAACGAGGTTTAACAAAAAAATCTAAATTTAAAAAAAACGATGGGCTATAACCCATGTTTTTGAAATTTAGATTTTTTTTTAAATCCTCAAAAATGATGAAAAACGGTGTGTTATAGTATGCCGTACGGTAGGGGCTATAGCCCATGTTTAAAAATGATGAAAAACGAGGTTTAAATTTTTTTCAAAACTTCAAAAAAACGATGGGCTATAACCCATGTTTTTTGAAATTTTGATTTTTTTTCAAATCCTCAAAAATTATGAAAAACTGCGTGTTATAGTATGCCGTACAGTAGGGGCTATAGCCCATGTTTAAAAATGATGAAAAACGAGGTTTAATTTTTTATCAAAATTTCAAAAAAACGATGGGCTATAGGCCTAACCCATGTTTTTTGAAATTTTGAATTTTTTTCAAATCCTCAAAAATGATGAAAAACTGCGTGTTATAGTATGCCGTACGGTAGGGGCTATAGCCCATGTTTAAAAATAATGAAAAACGAGGTTAAAAAAAAAAAAAAGATGGGCTATGTTTTTTGAAATTTTGAATTTTTTTCAAATCCTCAAAAATGATGAAAAACTGCGTGTTATAGTATGCCGTACGGTAGGGGCTATAGCCCATGTTTAAAAATGATGAAAAACGAGGTTTAAAAAAATGTCAAAATTTCAAAAAAAACGATGGGCTATAACCCATGTTTTTTGAAATTTTTTTCAAATCCTCAAAAATGATGAAAAACTGCGTGTTATAGTATGCCGTACAGTAGGGGCTATAGCCCATGTTTAAAAATGATGAAAAACGAGGTTAATTTTTTTTTCAAAATTTCAAAAAAACGATGGGCTATAACCCATGTTTTTTTAAATTTTGAATTTTTTTCAAATCCTCAAAAATGATGAAAAACTGCGTGTTATAGTATGCCGTACGGTAGGGGCTATAGCCCATGTTTAAAAATGATGAAAAACGAGGTTTAACAAAAAAATCAAAATTTAAAAAAAACGATGGGCTACAACCCATGTTTTTGAAATTTAGATTTTTTTTTAAATCCTCAAAAATGATGAAAAACGGTGTGTTATAGTATGCCGTACGGTAGGGGCTATAGCCCATGTTTAAAAATGATGAAAAACGAGGTTTAATTTTTTTTCAAAACTTCAAAAAAACGATGGGCTATAACCCATGTTTTTTGAAATTTTGAATTTTTTTCAAATCCTCAAAAATGATGAAAAACTGCGTGTTATAGTATGCCGTACGGTAGGGGCTATAGCCCATGTTTAAAAATGATGAAAAACGAGGTTTAACAAAAAAATCAAAATTTAAAAAAAACGATGGGCTACAACCCATGTTTTTGAAATTTAGATTTTTTTTTAAATCCTCAAAAATGATGAAAAACGGTGTGTTATAGTATGCCGTACGGTAGGGGCTATAGCCCATATTTAAAAATGATGAAAAACGAGGTTTAATTTTTTTTCAAAACTTCAAAAAAACGATGGGCTATAACCCATGTTTTTTGAAATTTTGATTTTTTTTCAAATCCTCAAAAAATATGAAAAACGGCGTGTTATAGTATGCCGTACGGTAGGGGCTATAGCCCATGTTTAAAAATGATGAAAAACAAGGTTTAATTTTTTTTCAAAATTTCAAAAAAACGATGGGCTATAACCCATGTTTTTTGAAATTTTGAAATTTTTTCAAATCCTCAAAAATGATGAAAAACTGCGTGTTATAGTATGCCGTACGGTAGGGGCTATAGCCCATGTTTAAAAATAATGAAAAACGAGGTTTAAAAAAAATTCAAAATTTCAAAAAAACGATGGGCTATAACCCATGTTTTTTTAAATTTTGAATTTTTTTCAAATCCTCAAAAATTATGAAAAACTGCGTGTTATAGTATGCCGTACGGTAGGGGCTATAGCCCATGTTTAAAATGATGAAAAACGAGGTTTCAAAAAAATTCAAAAATTCAAAAAAACGATGGGCTATAACCCATGTTTTTGAAATTTAGATTTTTTTTTAAATCCTCAAAAATGATGAAAAACGGTGTGTTATAGTATGCCGTACGGTAGGGGCTATAGCCCATGTTTAAAAATGATGAAAAACGAGGTTTAAATTTTTTTCAAAACTTCAAAAAAACGATGGGCTATAACCCATGTTTTTTGAAATTTTGATTTTTTTTCAAATCCTCAAAAATTATGAAAAACGGCGTGTTATAGTATGCCGTACGGTAGGGGCTATAGCCCATGTTTAAAAATGATGAAAAACAAGGTTTAATTTTCTTTCAAAATTTCAAAAAAACGATGGGCTATAACCCATGTTTTTTGAAAATTTGAATTTTTTCCAAATCCTCAAAAATGATGAAAAACTGCGTGTTATAGTATGCCGTACGGTAGGGGCTATAGCCCATGTTTAAAAATAATGAAAAACGAGGTTAAAAAAAAATTCAAAATGAAAAAAAAAAAGATGGGCTATAACCCATGTTTTTTGAAATTTTGAATTTTTTTCAAATCCTCAAAAATGATGAAAAACTGCGTGTTATAGTATGCCGTACGGTAGGGGCTATAGCCCATGTTTAAAAATAATGAAAAACGAGGTTTAAAAAAAATTCAAAATTTCAAAAAAACGATGGGCTATAACCCATGTTTTTTTAATTTTTAATTTTTTTCAAATCCTCAAAAATTATGAAAAACTGCGTGTTATAGTATGCCGTACGGTAGGGGCTATAGCCCATGTTTAAAATGATGAAAAACGAGGTTTCAAAAAAATTAAAAAATAAAAAAAAACGATGGGCTATAACCCATGTTTTTTGAATTTTTGATTTTTTTTCAAATCCTCAAAAATGATGAAAAACTGCGTGTTATAGTATGCCGTACAGTAGGGGCTATAGCCCATGTTTAAAAATGATGAAAAACGAGGTTTAATTTTTTATCAAAATTTCAAAAAAACGATGGGCTATAACCCATGTTTTTTGAAAATTTGAATTTTTTTCAAATCCTCAAAAATGATGAAAAACTGCGTGTTATAGTATGCCGTACGGTAGGGGCTATAGCCCATGTTTAAAAATAATGAAAAACGAGGTTAAAAAAAAATTCAAAATGAAAAAAAAACGATGGGCTATAACCCATGTTTTTTGAAATTTTGAATTTTTTTCAAATCCTCAAAAATGATGAAAAACTGCGTGTTATAGTATGCCGTACGGTAGGGGCTATAGCCCATGTTTAAAAATAATGAAAAACGAGGTTTAAAAAAAATTCAAAATTTCAAAAAAACGATGGGCTATAACCCATGTTTTTTGAATTTTTGATTTTTTTTCAAATCCTCAAAAATGATGAAAAACTGCGTGTTATAGTATGCCGTACAGTAGGGGCTATAGCCCATGTTTAAAAATGATGAAAAACGAGGTTTAATTTTTTATCAAAATTTCAAAAAAACGATGGGCTATAACCCATGTTTTTTGAAATTTTGAATTTTTTTCAAATCCTCAAAAATGATGAAAAACTGCGTGTTATAGTATGCCGTACGGTAGGGGCTATAGCCCATGTTTAAAAATAATGAAAAACGAGGTTTAAGAAAAATTCAAAATTTCAAAAAAACGATGGGCTATAACCCATGTTTTTTTAATTTTTAATTTTTTTCAAATCCTCAAAAATTATGAAAAACTGCGTGTTATAGTATGCCGTACGGTAGGGGCTATAGCCCATGTTTAAAATGATGAAAAACGAGGTTTCAAAAAAATTAAAAAATTAAAAAAAACGATGGGCTATAACCCATGTTTTTTGAATTTTTGATTTTTTTTCAAATCCTCAAAAATGATGAAAAACTGCGTGTTATAGTATGCCGTACAGTAGGGGCTATAGCCCATGTTTAAAAATGATGAAAAACGAGGTTTAATTTTTTATCAAAATTTCAAAAAAACGATGGGCTATAACCCATGTTTTTTGAAATTTTGAATTTTTTTCAAATCCTCAAAAATGATGAAAAACTGCGTGTTATAGTATGCCGTACGGTAGGGGCTATAGCCCATGTTTAAAAATAATGAAAAACGAGGTTTAAAAAAAAAAAAAAAAAAAAAAAAAACGATGGGCTATGTTTTTTGAAATTTTGAATTTTTTTCAAATCCTCAAAAATGATGAAAAACTGCGTGTTATAGTATGCCGTACGGTAGGGGCTATAGCCCATGTTTAAAAATGATGAAAAACGAGGTTTAATTTTTTTTCAAAATTTCAAAAAAACGATGGGCTATAACCCATGTTTTTTGAAATTTTGAATTTTTTTCAAATCCTCAAAAATGATGAAAAACTGCGTGTTATAGTATGCCGTACGGTAGGGGCTATAGCCCATGTTTAAAAATGATGAAAAACGAGGTTTAACAAAAAAATCAAAATTTAAAAAAAACGATGGGCTATAACCCATGTTTTTGAAATTTAGATTTTTTTTTAAATCCTCAAAAATGATGAAAAACGGTGTGTTATAGTATGCCGTACGGTAGGGGCTATAGCCCATGTTTAAAAATGATGAAAAACGAGGTTTAAATTTTTTTCAAAACTTCAAAAAAACGATGGGCTATAACCCATGTTTTTTGAAATTTTGATTTTTTTTCAAATCCTCAAAAATTATGAAAAACGGCGTGTTATAGTATGCCGTACGGTAGGGGCTATAGCCCATGTTTAAAAATGATGAAAAACAAGGTTAAATTTTTTTTCAAAATTTCAAAAAAACGATGGGCTATAACCCATGTTTTTTGAAAATTTGAATTTTTTTCAAATCCTCAAAAATGATGAAAAACTGCGTGTTATAGTATGCCGTACGGTAGGGGCTATAGCCCATGTTTAAAAATAATGAAAAACGAGGTTAAAAAAAAATTAAAAATAAAAAAAAAACGATGGGCTATAACCCATGTTTTTTGAAATTTTGAATTTTTTTCAAATCCTCAAAAATGATGAAAAACTGCGTGTTATAGTATGCCGTACGGTAGGGGCTATAGCCCATGTTTAAAAAATAATGAAAAACGAGGTTTAAAAAAAATTCAAAATTTCAAAAAAACGATGGGCTATAACCCATGTTTTTTTTAATTTTGAATTTTTTTCAAATCCTCAAAAATTATGAAAAACTGCGTGTTATAGTATGCCGTACGGTAGGGGCTATAGCCCATGTTTAAAATGATGAAAAACGAGGTTTCAAAAAAATTCAAAAATTCAAAAAAACGATGGGCTATAACCCATGTTTTTTGAAATTTTGAAATTTTTTCAAATCCTCAAAAATGATGAAAAACTGCGTGTTATAGTATGCCGTACAGTAGGGGCTATAGCCCATGTTTAAAAATGATGAAAAACGAGGTTTAATTTTTTATCAAAATTTCAAAAAACCGATGGGCTATAACCCATGTTTTTTGAAATTTTGAATTTTTTTCAAATCCTCAAAAATGATGAAAAACTGCGTGTTATAGTATGCCGTACAGTAGGGGCTATAGCCCATGTTTAAAAATGATGAAAAACGAGGTTTAATTTTTTTTCAAAATTTCAAAAAAACGATGGGCTATAACCCATGTTTTTTGAAATTTTGAATTTTTTTCAAATCCTCAAAAATGATGAAAAACTGTGTGTTATAGTATGCCGTACGGTAGGGGCTATAGCCCATGTTTAAAAATGATGAAAAACGAGGTTTAATTTTTTTTCAAAACTTCAAAAAAACGATGGGCTATAACCCATGTTTTTTGAAATTTTGATTTTTTTTCAAATCCTCAAAAATTATGAAAAACTGCGTGTTATAGTATGCCGTACAGTAGGGGCTATAGCCCATGTTTAAAAATGATGAAAAACGAGGTTTAATTTTTTATCAAAATTTCAAAAAAACGATGGGCTATAACCCATGTTTTTTGAAATTTTGAATTTTTTTCAAATCCTCAAAAATGATGAAAAACTGCGTGTTATAGTATGCCGTACGGTAGGGGCTATATCCCATGTTTAAAAATAATGAAAAACGAGGTTTAAAAAAAAAAAACGATGGGCTATGTTTTTTGAAATTTTGAATTTTTTTCAAATCCTCAAAAATGATGAAAAACTGCGTGTTATAGTATGCCGTACGGTAGGGGCTATAGCCCATGTTTAAAAATGATGAAAAACGAGGTTTAAAAAAATGTCAAAATTTCAAAAAAAACGATGGGCTATAACCCATGTTTTTTGAAATTTTGAATTTTTTTCAAATCCTCAAAAATGATGAAAAACTGCGTGTTATAGTATGCCGTACAGTAGGGGCTATAGCCCATGTTTAAAAATGATGAAAAACGAGGTTAATTTTTTTTTCAAAATTTCAAAAAAACGATGGGCTATAACCCATGTTTTTTGAAATTTTGAATTTTTTTCAAATCCTCAAAAATGATGAAAAACTGCGTGTTATAGTATGCCGTACGGTAGGGGCTATAGCCCATGTTTAAAAATGATGAAAAACGAGGTTTAACAAAAAAATCAAAATTTAAAAAAAACGATGGGCTATAACCCATGTTTTTGAAATTTAGATTTTTTTTTAAATCCTCAAAAATGATGAAAAACGGTGTGTTATAGTATGCCGTACGGTAGGGGCTATAGCCCATGTTTAAAAATGATGAAAAACGAGGTTTAAATTTTTTTCAAAACTTCAAAAAAACGATGGGCTATAACCCATGTTTTTTGAAATTTTGAATTTTTTTCAAATCCTCAAAAATGATGAAAAACTGCGTGTTATAGTATGCCGTACGGTAGGGGCTATATCCCATGTTTAAAAATAATGAAAAACGAGGTTTAAAAAAAAAAAACGATGGGCTATGTTTTTTGAAATTTTGAATTTTTTTCAAATCCTCAAAAATGATGAAAAACTGCGTGTTATAGTATGCCGTACGGTAGGGGCTATAGCCCATGTTTAAAAATGATGAAAAACGAGGTTTAAAAAAATGTCAAAATTTCAAAAAAAACGATGGGCTATAACCCATGTTTTTTGAAATTTTGAATTTTTTTCAAATCCTCAAAAATGATGAAAAACTGCGTGTTATAGTATGCCGTACAGTAGGGGCTATAGCCCATGTTTAAAAATGATGAAAAACGAGGTTAATTTTTTTTTCAAAATTTCAAAAAAACGATGGGCTATAACCCATGTTTTTTGAAATTTTGAATTTTTTTCAAATCCTCAAAAATGATGAAAAACTGCGTGTTATAGTATGCCGTACGGTAGGGGCTATAGCCCATGTTTAAAAATGATGAAAAACGAGGTTTAACAAAAAAATCAAAATTTAAAAAAAACGATGGGCTATAACCCATGTTTTTGAAATTTAGATTTTTTTTTAAATCCTCAAAAATGATGAAAAACGGTGTGTTATAGTATGCCGTACGGTAGGGGCTATAGCCCATGTTTAAAAATGATGAAAAACGAGGTTTAAATTTTTTTCAAAACTTCAAAAAAACGATGGGCTATAACCCATGTTTTTTGAAATTTTGATTTTTTTTCAAATCCTCAAAAATTATGAAAAACGGCGTGTTATAGTATGCCGTACGGTAGGGGCTATAGCCCATGTTTAAAAATGATGAAAAACAAGGTTTAAATTTTTTTCAAAATTTCAAAAAAACGATGGGCTATAACCCATGTTTTTTGAAAATTTGATTTTTTTTCAAATCCTCAAAAATGATGAAAAACTGCGTGTTATAGTATGCCGTACGGTAGGGGCTATAGCCCATGTTTAAAAATAATGAAAAACGAGGTTAAAAAAAAAAAAAAAATTAAAAAAAAACGATGGGCTATAACCCATGTTTTTTGAAATTTTGAATTTTTTTCAAATCCTCAAAAATGATGAAAAACTGCGTGTTATAGTATGCCGTACGGTAGGGGCTATAGCCCATGTTTAAAAATAATGAAAAACGAGGTTAAAAAAAAATTAAAAATTAAAAAAAAACGATGGGCTATAACCCATGTTTTTTGAAATTTTGAATTTTTTTCAAATCCTCAAAAATGATGAAAAACTGCGTGTTATAGTATGCCGTACGGTAGGGGCTATAGCCCATGTTTAAAAATAATGAAAAACGAGGTTAAAAAAAAATTCAAAATTTCAAAAAAACGATGGGCTATAACCCATGTTTTTTTTTATTTTGAATTTTTTTCAAATCCTCAAAAATTATGAAAAACTGCGTGGTATAGTATGCCGTACGGTAGGGGCTATAGCCCATGTTTAAAATGATGAAAAACGAGGTTTAACAAAAAAATTCAAAAATTCAAAAAAACGATGGGCTATAACCCATGTTTTTGAAATTTAGATTTTTTTTTAAATCCTCAAAAATGATGAAAAACGGTGTGTTATAGTATGCCGTACGGTAGGGGCTATAGCCCATGTTTAAAAATGATGAAAAACGAGGTTTAAATTTTTTTCAAAACTTCAAAAAAACGATGGGCTATAACCCATGTTTTTTTAAATTTTGATTTTTTTTCAAATCCTCAAAAATTATGAAAAACTGCGTGTTATAGTATGCCGTACGGTAGGGGCTATAGCCCATGTTTAAAAATGATGAAAAACGAGGTTAAAAAAAAAAAAAAAATTAAAAAAAAACGATGGGCTATAACCCATGTTTTTTGAAATTTTGAATTTTTTTCAAATCCTCAAAAATGATGAAAAACTGCGTGTTATAGTATGCCGTACGGTAGGGGCTATAGCCCATGTTTAAAAATAATGAAAAACGAGGTTAAAAAAAAATTAAAAATTAAAAAAAAACGATGGGCTATAACCCATGTTTTTTGAAATTTTGAATTTTTTTCAAATCCTCAAAAATGATGAAAAACTGCGTGTTATAGTATGCCGTACGGTAGGGGCTATAGCCCATGTTTAAAAATAATGAAAAACGAGGTTTAAAAAAAATTCAAAATTTCAAAAAAACGATGGGCTATAACCCATGTTTTTTTTAATTTTGAATTTTTTTCAAATCCTCAAAAATTATGAAAAACTGCGTGGTATAGTATGCCGTACGGTAGGGGCTATAGCCCATGTTTAAAATGATGAAAAACGAGGTTTAACAAAAAAATTCAAAAATTCAAAAAAACGATGGGCTATAACCCATGTTTTTGAAATTTAGATTTTTTTTTAAATCCTCAAAAATGATGAAAAACGGTGTGTTATAGTATGCCGTACGGTAGGGGCTATAGCCCATGTTTAAAAATGATGAAAAACGAGGTTTAAATTTTTTTCAAAACTTCAAAAAAACGATGGGCTATAACCCATGTTTTTTTAAATTTTGATTTTTTTTCAAATCCTCAAAAATTATGAAAAACTGCGTGTTATAGTATGCCGTACGGTAGGGGCTATAGCCCATGTTTAAAAATGATGAAAAACGAGGTTTAAAAAAAAAAACCGATGGGCTATGTTTTTTGAAATTTTGAATTTTTTTCAAATCCTCAAAAATGATGAAAAACTGCGTGTTATAGTATGCCGTACGGTAGGGGCTATAGCCCATGTTTAAAAATGATGAAAAACGAGGTTTAAAAAAATGTCAAAATTTCAAAAAAAACGATGGGCTATAACCCATGTTTTTTGAAATTTTGAATTTTTTTCAAATCCTCAAAAATGATGAAAAACTGCGTGTTATAGTATGCCGTACAGTAGGGGCTATAGCCCATGTTTAAAAATGATGAAAAACGAGGTTAATTTTTTTTTCAAAATTTCAAAAAAACGATGGGCTATAACCCATGTTTTTTGAAATTTTGAATTTTTTTCAAATCCTCAAAAATGATGAAAAACTGCGTGTTATAGTATGCCGTACGGTATGCCGCCCTTAGATAGCATTTCTGTTGGATTATATAGCATTTGATACAGACTTATAGCATGTTATGTAGACAGCACTGTAATTGTATTGTATGTAGTCATAGCACGCCATAGTACACATGTATAGCATATTAGTAAAGATGTATAGTTTATATGTATAAGTGTATGTATAGTTTCACTATATAGATATTCCACTGTTACTTTCTTAGCTTACGCATGTTTCATGATAAATACTTTTATGTGATGTATTCCCATGCTTTTGTTTTTGCTCAAATGTAAGTCGCTCTGGATTAAGAGCGTCTGCTAAATGCCTAAATTGTAAATTGTAAATTGTACGGTAGGGGCTATAGCCCATGTTCAAAAATGATGAAAAACGAGGTTTAACAAAAAAATCAAAATTTAAAAAAAACGATGGGCTATAACCCATGTTTTTGAAATTTAGATTTTTTTTTAAATCCTCAAAAATGATGAAAAACGGTGTGTTATAGTATGCCGTACGGTAGGGGCTATAGCCCATGTTTAAAAATGATGAAAAACGAGGTTTAAATTTTTTTCAAAACTTCAAAAAAACGATGGGCTATAACCCATGTTTTTTGAAATTTTGATTTTTTTTCAAATCCTCAAAAATTATGAAAAACGGCGTGTTATAGTATGCCGTACGGTATGCCGCCCTTAGATAGCATTTCTGTTGGATTATATAGCATTTGATACAGACTTATAGCATGTTATGTAGACAGCACTGTAATTGTATTGTATGTAGTCATAGCACGCCATAGTACACATGTATAGCATATTAGTAAAGATGTATAGTTTATATGTATAAGTGTATGTATAGTTTCACTATATAGATATTCCACTGTTACTTTCTTAGCTTACGCATGTTTCATGATAAATACTTTTATGTGATGTATTCCCATGCTTTTGTTTTTGCTCAAATGTAAGTCGCTCTGGATTAAGAGCGTCTGCTAAATGCCTAAATTGTAAATTGTAAATTGTACGGTAGGGGCTATAGCCCATGTTCAAAAATGATGAAAAACGAGGTTTAACAAAAAAATCAAAATTTAAAAAAAACGATGGGCTATAACCCATGTTTTTGAAATTTAGATTTTTTTTTAAATCCTCAAAAATGATGAAAAACGGTGTGTTATAGTATGCCGTACGGTAGGGGCTATAGCCCATGTTTAAAAATGATGAAAAACGAGGTTTAAATTTTTTTCAAAACTTCAAAAAAACGATGGGCTATAACCCATGTTTTTTGAAATTTTGATTTTTTTTCAAATCCTCAAAAATTATGAAAAACGGCGTGTTATAGTATGCCGTACGGTAGGGGCTATAGCCCATGTTTAAAAATGATGAAAAACAAGGTTTAATTTTTTTTCAAAATTTCAAAAAAACGATGGGCTATAACCCATGTTTTTTGAAAATTTGAATTTTTTTCAAATCCTCAAAAATGATGAAAAACTGCGTGTTATAGTATGCCGTACGGTAGGGGCTATAGCCCATGTTTAAAAATAATGAAAAACGAGGTTAAAAAAAAAAATAAAATAAAAAAAAAACGATGGGCTATAACCCATGTTTTTTGAAATTTTGAATTTTTTTCAAATCCTCAAAAATGATGAAAAACTGCGTGTTATAGTATGCCGTACGGTAGGGGCTATAGCCCATGTTTAAAAATAATGAAAAACGAGGTTAAAAAAAATTTAAAAATTAAAGAAAAACGATGGGCTATAACCCATGTTTTTTGAAATTTTGAATTTTTTTCAAATCCTCAAAAATGATGAAAAACTGCGTGTTATAGTATGCCGTACGGTAGGGGCTATAGCCCATGTTTAAAAATGATGAAAAACGAGGTTTAAAAAAATGTCAAAATTAAAAAAAAAACGATGGGCTATAACCCATGTTTTTTGAAATTTTGAATTTTTTTCAAATCCTCAAAAATGATGAAAAACTGCGTGTTATAGTATGCCGTACAGTAGGGGCTATAGCCCATGTTTAAAAATGATGAAAAACGAGGTTAATTTTTTTTTCAAAATTTCAAAAAAACGATGGGCTATAACCCATGTTTTTTGAAATTTTGAATTTTTTTCAAATCCTCAAAAATGATGAAAAACTGCGTGTTATAGTATGCCGTACGGTAGGGGCTATAGCCCATGTTTAAAAATGATGAAAAACGAGGTTTAACAAAAAAATCAAAATTTAAAAAAAACGATGGGCTATAACCCATGTTTTTGAAATTTTGAATTTTTTTCAAATCCTCAAAAATGATGAAAAACGGTGTGTTATAGTATGCCGTACGGTAGGGGCTATAGCCCATGTTTAAAAATGATGAAAAACGAGGTTTAATTTTTTTTCAAAACTTCAAAAAAACGATGGGCTATAACCCATGTTTTTTGAAATTTTGATTTTTTTTCAAATCCTCAAAAATTATGAAAAACTGCGTGTTATAGTATGCCGTACGGTAGGGGCTATAGCCCATGTTTAAAAATGATGAAAAACAAGGTTTAATTTTTTATCAAAATTTAAAAAAAACGATGGGCTATAACCCATGTTTTTTGAAATTTTGAATTTTTTTCAAATCCTCAAAAATGATGAAAAACTGCGTGTTATAGTATGCCGTACGGTAGGGGCTATAGCCCATGTTTAAAAATAATGAAAAACGAGGTTAAAAAAAAAAAAACGATGGGCTATGTTTTTTGAAATTTTGAATTTTTTTCAAATCCTCAAAAATGATGAAAAACTGCGTGTTATAGTATGCCGTACGGTAGGGGCTATAGCCCATGTTTAAAAATGATGAAAAACGAGGTTTAAAAAAATGTCAAAATTTCAAAAAAAACGATGGGCTATAACCCATGTTTTTTGAAATTTAGAATTTTTTTCAAATCCTCAAAAATGATGAAAAACTGCGTGTTATAGTATGCCGTACAGTAGGGGCTATAGCCCATGTTTAAAAATGATAAAAAACGAGGTTAATTTTTTTTCCAAAATTTCAAAAAAACGATGGGCTATAACCCATGTTTTTTGAAATTTAGAATTTTTTTCAAATCCTCAAAAATTATGAAAAACTGCGTGTTATAGTATGCCGTACGGTAGGGGCTATAGCCCATGTTTAAAAATGATGAAAAACGAGGTTTAACAAAAAAAATCAAAATTTAAAAAAAACGATGGGCTATAACCCATGTTTTTGAAATTTAGATTTTTTTTTAAATCCTCAAAAATGATGAAAAACGGTGTGTTATAGTATGCCGTACGGTAGGGGCTATAGCCCATGTTTAAAAATGATGAAAAACGAGGTTTAATTTTTTTTCAAAACTTCAAAAAAACGATGGGCTATAACCCATGTTTTTTGAAATTTTGATTTTTTTTCAAATCCTCAAAAATTATGAAAAACGGCGTGTTATAGTATGCCGTACGGTAGGGGCTATAGCCCATGTTTAAAAATGATGAAAAACAAGGTTAAATTTTTTTTCAAAATTTCAAAAAAACGATGGGCTATAACCCATGTTTTTTGAAAATTTGAATTTTTTTCAAATCCTCAAAAATGATGAAAAACTGCGTGTTATAGTATGCCGTACGGTAGGGGCTATAGCCCATGTTTAAAAATAATGAAAAACGAGGTTAAAAAAAAATTAAAAATTAAAAAAAAACGATGGGCTATAACCCATGTTTTTTGAAATTTTGAATTTTTTTCAAATCCTCAAAAATGATGAAAAACTGCGTGTTATAGTATGCCGTACGGTAGGGGCTATAGCCCATGTTTAAAAATAATGAAAAACGAGGTTTAAAAAAAATTCAAAATTTCAAAAAAACGATGGGCTATAACCCATGTTTTTTTAAATTTTGAATTTTTTTCAAATCCTCAAAAATTATGAAAAACTGCGTGTTATAGTATGCCGTACAGTAGGGGCTATAGCCCATGTTTAAAAATGATGAAAAACGAGGTTTAAATTTTTTTCAAAATTTCAAAAAAACGATGGGCTATAACCCATGTTTTTTGAAATTTTGAATTTTTTTCAAATCCTCAAAAATTATGAAAAACTGCGTGTTATAGTATGCCGTACAGTAGGGGCTATAGCCCATGTTTAAAAATGATGAAAAACGAGGTTTAACAAAAAAATCTAAATTTAAAAAAAACGATGGGCTATAACCCATGTTTTTGAAATTTAGATTTTTTTTTAAATCCTCAAAAATGATGAAAAACGGCGTGTTATAGTATGCCGTACGGTAGGGGCTATAGCCCATGTTTAAAAATGATGAAAAACAAGGTTTAAATTTTTTTCAAAATTAAAAAAAAACGATGGGCTATAACCCATGTTTTTTGAAATTTTTTCAAATCCTCAAAAATGATGAAAAACGGCGTGTTATAGTATGCCGTACGGTAGGGGCTATAGCCCATGTTCAAAAATGATGAAAAACGAGGTTAAATCTTTTTTTCAAAAATTCAAAAAACGATGGGCTACAACCCATGTTTTTTAGAAATTTTGATTTTTTTTCAAATCCTCAAAAATGATGAAAAACGGCGTGTTATAGTATGCCGTACGGTAGGGGCTATAGCCCATGTATAAAAATGATGAAAAACGAGGTTTAATTTTTTTTCAAAATTTCAAAAAAACGATAGGCTATACCCATGTTTTTTGAAATTTTGAATTTTTTTAAAATCCTCAAAAATGATGAAAAACGGCGTGCTATAGTATGCCGTACGGTAGGGGCTATAGCCCATGTTTAAAAATGATGAAAAACAAGGTTTACATTTTTTTCAAAATTTCAAAAAAACGATGGGCTATAACCCATGTTTTTTGAATTTTTGAATTTTTTTCAAATCCTCAAAAATGATGAAAAACGGCGTGTTATAGTATGCCGTACGGTAGGGGCTATAGCCCATGTTCAAAAATGATGAAAAACGAGGTTAAATCTTTTTTTCAAAAATTCAAAAAACGATGGGCTACAACCCATGTTTTTTGAAATTTTGATTTTTTTTCAAATCCTCAAAAATGATGAAAAACGGCGTGTTATAGTATGCCGTACGGTAGGGGCTATAGCCCATGTTTAAAAATGATGAAAAACGAGGTTTAATTTTTTTTCAAAACTTCAAAAAAACGATGGGCTATAACCCATGTTTTTTGAATTTTTGAATTTTTTTCAAATCCTAAAAAATGATGAAAAACGGCGTGTTATAGTATGCCGTACGGTAGGGGCTATAGCCCATGTTCAAAAATGATGAAAAACGAGGTTAAATCTTTTTTTCAAAAATTCAAAAAACGATGGGCTACAACCCATGTTTTTGAAATTTTGATTTTTTTTCAAATCCTCAAAAATGATGAAAAACGGCGTGTTATAGTATGCCGTACGGTAGGGGCTATAGCCCATGTTTAAAAATGATGAAAAACGAGGTTTAAATTTTTTTCAAAACTTCAAAAAAACGATGGGCTATAACCCATGTTTTTTGAAATTTTGAATTTTTTTCAAATCCTCAAAAATGATGAAAAACGGCGTGTTATAGTATGCCGTACGGTAGGGGCTATAGCCCATGTATAAAAATCATGAAAAACGAGGTTTAATTTTTTTTCAAAATTTCAAAAAAACGATAGGCTATACTCATGTTTTTTGAAATTTCGAATTTTTTTAAAATCCTCAAAAATGATGAAAAACGGCGTGCTATAGTATGCCGTACGGTAGGGGCTATAGCCCATGTTTAAAAATGATGAAAAACGAGGTTTAACAAAAAAATCAAAATCTCAAAAAAACGATGGGCTATAACCCATGTTTTTGAAATTTAGATTTTTTTTTAAATCCTCAAAAATGATGAAAAACGGTGTGTTATAGTATGCCGTACGGTAGGGGCTATAGCCCATGTTTAAAAATGATGAAAAACGAGGTTTAAATTTTTTTCAAAACTTCAAAAAAACGATGGGCTATAACCCATGTTTTTTGAAATTTTGATTTTTTTTCAAATCCTCAAAAATTATGAAAAACGGCGTGTTATAGTATGCCGTACGGTAGGGGCTATAGCCCATGTTTAAAAATGATGAAAAACAAGGTTTAATTTTTTTTCAAAATTTCAAAAAAACGATGGGCTATAACCCATGTTTTTTGAAAATTTGAATTTTTTTCAAATCCTCAAAAATGATGAAAAACTGCGTGTTATAGTATGCCGTACGGTAGGGGCTATAGCCCATGTTTAAAAATAATGAAAAACGAGGTTAAAAAAAATTTAAAAATTAAAAAAAAACGATGGGCTATAACCCATGTTTTTTGAAATTTTGAATTTTTTTCAAATCCTCAAAAATGATGAAAAACTGCGTGTTATAGTATGCCGTACGGTAGGGGCTATAGCCCATGTTTAAAAATAATGAAAAACGAGGTTTAAAAAATTTTCAAAATTTCAAAAAAACGATGGGCTATAACCCATGTTTTTTTAAATTTTGAATTTTTTTCAAATCCTCAAAAATTATGAAAAACTGCGTGTTATAGTATGCCGTACGGTAGGGGCTATAGCCCATGTTTAAAATGATGAAAAACGAGGTTTCAAAAAAATTAAAAAATTCAAAAAAACGATGGGCTATAACCCATGTTTTTTGAAATTTTGAATTTTTTTCAAATCCTCAAAAATGATGAAAAACTGCGTGTTATAGTATGCCGTACAGTAGGGGCTATAGCCCATGTTTAAAAATGATGAAAAACGAGGTTTAACATTTTTTCAAAATTTCAAAAAAACGATGGGCTATAACCCATGTTTTTTGAAATTTTGAATTTTTTTCAAATCCTCAAAAATTATGAAAAACTGCGTGTTATAGTATGCCGTACAGTAGGGGCTATAGCCCATGTTTAAAAATGATGAAAAACGAGGTTTAACAAAAAAATCAAAATTTAAAAAAAACGATGGGCTATAACCCATGTTTTTGAAATTTAGATTTTTTTTTAAATCCTCAAAAATGATGAAAAACGGCGTGTTATAGTATGCCGTACGGTAGGGGCTATAGCCCATGTTTAAAAATGATGAAAAACAAGGTTTAAATTTTTTTCAAAATTAAAAAAAAACGATGGGCTATAACCCATGTTTTTTGAATTTTTTTCAAATCCTCAAAAATGATGAAAAACGGCGTGTTATAGTATGCCGTACGGTAGGGGCTATAGCCCATGTTCAAAAATGATGAAAAACGAGGTTAAATCTTTTTTTCAAAAATTCAAAAAACGATGGGCTACAACCCATGTTTTTTTGAAATTTTGATTTTTTTTCAAATCCTCAAAAATGATGAAAAACGGCGTGTTATAGTATGCCGTACGGTAGGGGCTATAGCCCATGTATAAAAATGATGAAAAACGAGGTTTCATTTTTTTTCAAAATTTCAAAAAAACGATAGGCTATACCCATGTTTTTTGAAATTTTGAATTTTTTTAAAATCCTCAAAAATGATGAAAAACGGCGTGCTATAGTATGCCGTACGGTAGGGGCTATAGCCCATGTTTAAAAATGATGAAAAACAAGGTTTACATTTTTTTCAAAATTTCAAAAAAACGATGGGCTATAACCCATGTTTTTTGAATTTTTGAATTTTTTTCAAATCCTCAAAAATGATGAAAAACGGCGTGTTATAGTATGCCGTACGGTAGGGGCTATAGCCCATGTTCAAAAATGATGAAAAACGAGGTTAAATCTTTTTTTCAAAAATTCAAAAAACGATGGGCTACAACCCATGTTTTTTGAAATTTTGATTTTTTTTTAAATCCTCAAAAATGATGAAAAACGGCGTGTTATAGTATGCCGTACGGTAGGGGCTATAGCCCATGTTTAAAAATGATGAAAAACGAGGTTTAATTTTTTTTCAAAACTTCAAAAAAACGATGGGCTATAACCCATGTTTTTTGAATTTTTGAATTTTTTTCAAATCCTCAAAAATGATGAAAAACGGCGTGTTATAGTATGCCGTACGGTAGGGGCTATAGCCCATGTTCAAAAATGATGAAAAACGAGGTTAAATCTTTTTTTCAAAAATTCAAAAAACGATGGGCTACAACCCATGTTTTTGAAATTTTGATTTTTTTTCAAATCCTCAAAAATGATGAAAAACGGCGTGTTATAGTATGCCGTACGGTAGGGGCTATAGCCCATGTTTAAAAATGATGAAAAACGAGGTTTAAATTTTTTTCAAAACTTCAAAAAAACGATGGGCTATAACCCATGTTTTTTGAAATTTTGAATTTTTTTCAAATCCTCAAAAATGATGAAAAACGGCGTGTTATAGTATGCCGTACGGTAGGGGCTATAGCCCATGTATAAAAATCATGAAAAACGAGGTTTAATTCTTTTTCAAAATTTCAAAAAAACGATAGGCTATACTCATGTTTTTTGAAATTTCGATTTTTTTTAAAATCCTCAAAAATGATGAAAAACGGCGTGCTATAGTATGCCGTACGGTAGGGGCTATAGCCCATGTTTAAAAATGATGAAAAACGAGGTTTAACAAAAAAATCAAAATCTCAAAAAAACGATGGGCTATAACCCATGTTTTTGAAATATAGATTTTTTTTTTAATCCTCAAAAATGATGAAAAACGGCGTGTTATAGTATGCCGTACGGTAGGGGCTATAGCCCATGTTTAAAAATGATGAAAAACAAGGTTTAATTTTTTTTCAAAATTTCAAAAAAACGATGGGCTATAACCCATGTTTTTTGAAAATTTGAAAAAATTTCAAATCCTCAAAAATGATGAAAAACGGCGTGTTATAGTATGCCGTACGGTAGGGGCTATAGCCCATGTTTAAAAATGATGAAAAACAAGGTTTAAATTTTTTTCAAAATTTAAAAAAAACGATGGGCTATAACCTATGTTTTTTGAAAATTTGATTTTTTTTCAAATCCTCAAAAATGATGAAAAACTGCGTGTTATAGTATGCCGTACAGTAGGGGCTATAGCCCATGTTTAAAAATGATGAAAAACGAGGTTTAATTTTTTTTCAAAATTTCAAAAAAACGATGGGCTATAACCCATGTTTTTTGAAATTTTGAATTTTTTTCAAATCCTCAAAAATGATGAAAAACTGCGTGTTATAGTATGCCGTACAGTAGGGGCTATAGCCCATGTTTAAAAATGATGAAAAACGAGGTTTAAAAAAATTTCAAAATTTCAAAAAAAACGATGGGCTATAACCCATGTTTTTTGAAATTTTGAATTTTTTTCAAATCCTCAAAAATGATGAAAAACTGCGTGTTATAGTATGCCGTACAGTAGGGGCTATAGCCCATGTTTAAAAATGATGAAAAACGAGGTAATTTTTTTTTTCAAAATTTCAAAAAAACGATGGGCTATAACCCATGTTTTTTTAAATTTAGAATTTTTTTCAAATCCTCAAAAATTATGAAAAACTGCGTGTTATAGTATGCCGTACGGTAGGGGCTATAGCCCATGTTTAAAAATGATGAAAAACGAGGTTTAACAAAAAAAATCAAAATTTTAAAAAAACGATGGGCTATAACCCATGTTTTTGAAATTTAGATTTTTTTTTAAATCCTCAAAAATGATGAAAAACGGTGTGTTATAGTATGCCGTACGGTAGGGGCTATAGCCCATGTTTAAAAATGATGAAAAACGAGGTTTAAATTTTTTTCAAAACTTCAAAAAAACGATGGGCTATAACCCATGTTTTTTGAAATTTTGATTTTTTTTCAAATCCTCAAAAATTATGAAAAACGGCGTGTTATAGTATGCCGTACGGTAGGGGCTATAGCCCATGTTTAAAAATAATGAAAAACGAGGTTTAAAAAAATTTCAAAATTTCAAAAAAACGATGGGCTATAACCCATGTTTTTTGAAATTTTTTCAAATCCTCAAAAATGATGAAAAACGGCGTGTTATAGTATGCCGTACGGTAGGGGCTATAGCCCATGTTCAAAAATGATGAAAAACGAGGTTAAATCTTTTTTTCAAAAATTCAAAAAACGATGGGCTACAACCCATGTTTTTTTGAAATTTTGATTTTTTTTCAAATCCTCAAAAATGATGAAAAACGGCGTGTTATAGTATGCCGTACGGTAGGGGCTATAGCCCATGTATAAAAATGATGAAAAACTAGGTTTAATTTTTTTTCAAAATTTCAAAAAAACGATAGGCTATACCCATGTTTTTTGAAATTTTGAATTTTTTTAAAATCCTCAAAAATGATGAAAAACGGCGTGCTATAGTATGCCGTACGGTAGGGGCTATAGCCCATGTTTAAAAATGATGAAAAACAAGGTTTACATTTTTTTCAAAATTTCAAAAAAACGATGGGCTATAACCCATGTTTTTTGAATTTTTGAATTTTTTTCAAATCCTCAAAAATGATGAAAAACGGCGTGTTATAGTATGCCGTACGGTAGGGGCTATAGCCCATGTTCAAAAATGATGAAAAACGAGGTTAAATCTTTTTTTCAAAAATTCAAAAAACGATGGGCTACAACCCATGTTTTTTGAAATTTTGATTTTTTTTTAAATCCTCAAAAATGATGAAAAACGGCGTGTTATAGTATGCCGTACGGTAGGGGCTATAGCCCATGTTTAAAAATGATGAAAAACGAGGTTTAATTTTTTTTCAAAACTTCAAAAAAACGATGGGCTATAACCCATGTTTTTTGAATTTTTGAATTTTTTTCAAATCCTCAAAAATGATGAAAAACGGCGTGTTATAGTATGCCGTACGGTAGGGGCTATAGCCCATGTTCAAAAATGATGAAAAACGAGGTTAAATCTTTTTTTCAAAAATTCAAAAAACGATGGGCTACAACCCATGTTTTTGAAATTTTGATTTTTTTTCAAATCCTCAAAAATGATGAAAAACGGCGTGTTATAGTATGCCGTACGGTAGGGGCTATAGCCCATGTTTAAAAATGATGAAAAACGAGGTTTAAATTTTTTTCAAAACTTCAAAAAAACGATGGGCTATAACCCATGTTTTTTGAAATTTTGAATTTTTTTCAAATCCTCAAAAATGATGAAAAACGGCGTGTTATAGTATGCCGTACGGTAGGGGCTATAGCCCATGTATAAAAATCATGAAAAACGAGGTTTAATTTTTTTTCAAAATTTCAAAAAAACGATAGGCTATACTCATGTTTTTTGAAATTTCGAATTTTTTTAAAATCCTCAAAAATGATGAAAAACGGCGTGCTATAGTATGCCGTACGGTAGGGGCTATAGCCCATGTTTAAAAATGATGAAAAACGAGGTTTAACAAAAAAATCAAAATCTCAAAAAAACGATGGGCTATAACCCATGTTTTTGAAATATAGATTTTTTTTTTAATCCTCAAAAATGATGAAAAACGGCGTGTTATAGTATGCCGTACGGTAGGGGCTATAGCCCATGTTTAAAAATGATGAAAAACAAGGTTTAATTTTTTTTCAAAATTTCAAAAAAACGATGGGCTATAACCCATGTTTTTTGAAAATTTGAAAAAATTTCAAATCCTCAAAAATGATGAAAAACGGCGTGTTATAGTATGCCGTACGGTAGGGGCTATAGCCCATGTTTAAAAATGATGAAAAACAAGGTTTAAATTTTTTTCAAAATTTAAAAAAAACGATGGGCTATAACCTATGTTTTTTGAAAATTTGATTTTTTTTCAAATCCTCAAAAATGATGAAAAACTGCGTGTTATAGTATGCCGTACAGTAGGGGCTATAGCCCATGTTTAAAAATGATGAAAAACGAGGTTTAATTTTTTTTCAAAATTTCAAAAAAACGATGGGCTATAACCCATGTTTTTTGAAATTTTGAATTTTTTTCAAATCCTCAAAAATGATGAAAAACTGCGTGTTATAGTATGCCGTACAGTAGGGGCTATAGCCCATGTTTAAAAATGATGAAAAACGAGGTTTAAAAAAATTTCAAAATTTCAAAAAAAACGATGGGCTATAACCCATGTTTTTTGAAATTTTGAATTTTTTTCAAATCCTCAAAAATGATGAAAAACTGCGTGTTATAGTATGCCGTACAGTAGGGGCTATAGCCCATGTTTAAAAATGATGAAAAACGAGGTAAATTTTTTTTTCAAAATTTCAAAAAAACGATGGGCTATAACCCATGTTTTTTTAAATTTAGAATTTTTTTCAAATCCTCAAAAATTATGAAAAACTGCGTGTTATAGTATGCCGTACGGTAGGGGCTATAGCCCATGTTTAAAAATGATGAAAAACGAGGTTTAACAAAAAAAATCAAAATTAAAAAAAAACGATGGGCTATAACCCATGTTTTTGAAATTTAGATTTTTTTTTAAATCCTCAAAAATGATGAAAAACGGTGTGTTATAGTATGCCGTACGGTAGGGGCTATAGCCCATGTTTAAAAATGATGAAAAACGAGGTTTAAATTTTTTTCAAAACTTCAAAAAAACGATGGGCTATAACCCATGTTTTTTGAAATTTTGATTTTTTTTCAAATCCTCAAAGATTATGAAAAACGGCGTGTTATAGTATGCCGTACGGTAGGGGCTATAGCCCATGTTTAAAAATAATGAAAAACGAGGTTTAAAAAAAATTCAAAATTTCAAAAAAACGATGGGCTATAACCCATGTTTTTTTTTATTTTGAATTTTTTTCAAATCCTCAAAAATTATGAAAAACTGCGTGTTATAGTATGCCGTACGGTAGGGGCTATAGCCCATGTTTAAAATGATGAAAAACGAGGTTTCAAAAAAATTCAAAAATTCAAAAAAACGATGGGCTATAACCCATGTTTTTTGAAATTTTGAATTTTTTTCAAATCCTCAAAAATGATGAAAAACTGCGTGTTATAGTATGCCGTACAGTAGGGGCTATAGCCCATGTTTAAAAATGATGAAAAACGAGGTTTCAAAATTTTTCAAAATTTCAAAAAAACGATGGGCTATAACCCATGTTTTTTGAAATTTTGATTTTTTTTCAAATCCTCAAAAATGATGAAAAACTGCGTGTTATAGTATGCCGTACGGTAGGGGCTATAGCCCATGTTTAAAAATGATGAAAAACGAGGTTTAACAAAAAAATCTAAATTTAAAAAAAACGATGGGCTATAACCCATGTTTTTGAAATTTAGATTTTTTTTTTAATCCTCAAAAATGATGAAAAATGGCGTGTTATAGTATGCCGTACGGTAGGGGCTATAGCCCATGTTTAAAAATGATGAAAAACAAGGTTTAAATTTTTTTCAAAATTAAAAAAAAACGATGGGCTATAACCCATGTTTTTTGAAATTTTTTCAAATCCTCAAAAATGATGAAAAACGGCGTGTTATAGTATGCCGTACGGTAGGGGCTATAGCCCATGTTCAAAAATGATGAAAAACGAGGTTAAATCTTTTTTTCAAAAATTCAAAAAACGATGGGCTACAACCCATGTTTTTTAGAAATTTTGATTTTTTTTCAAATCCTCAAAAATGATGAAAAACGGCGTGTTATAGTATGCCGTACGGTAGGGGCTATAGCCCATGTATAAAAATGATGAAAAACGAGGTTTAATTTTTTTTCAAAATTTCAAAAAAACGATAGGCTATACCCATGTTTTTTGAAATTTTGAATTTTTTTAAAATCCTCAAAAATGATGAAAAACGGCGTGCTATAGTATGCCGTACGGTAGGGGCTATAGCCCATGTTTAAAAATGATGAAAAACAAGGTTTACATTTTTTTCAAAATTTCAAAAAAACGATGGGCTATAACCCATGTTTTTTGAATTTTTGATTTTTTTTCAAATCCTCAAAAATGATGAAAAACGGCGTGTTATAGTATGCCGTACGGTAGGGGCTATAGCCCATGTTTAAAAATAATGAAAAACGAGGTTTAAAAAAAAAAAACGATGGGCTATGTTTTTTGAAATTTTGAAATTTTTTCAAATCCTCAAAAATGATGAAAAACTGCGTGTTATAGTATGCCGTACGGTAGGGGCTATAGCCCATGTTTAAAAATGATGAAAAACGAGGTTTAAAAAAAATTCAAAATTTCAAAAAAACGATGGGCTATAACCCATGTTTTTTGAAATTTTGAATTTTTTTCAAATCCTCAAAAATGATGAAAAACTGCGTGTTATAGTATGCCGTACAGTAGGGGCTATAGCCCATGTTTAAAAATGATGAAAAACGAGGTTAATTTTTTTTTCAAAATTTCAAAAAAACGATGGGCTATAACCCATGTTTTTTGAAATTTAGAATTTTTTTCAAATCCTCAAAAATTATGAAAAACTGCGTGTTATAGTATGCCGTACGGTAGGGGCTATAGCCCATGTTTAAAAATGATGAAAAACGAGGTTTAACAAAAAAAAATCAAAATTTAAAAAAAACGATGGGCTATAACCCATGTTTTTTGAAATTTTGAATTTTTTTAAAATCCTCAAAAATGATGAAAAACGGCGTGCTATAGTATGCCGTACGGTAGGGGCTATAGCCCATGTTTAAAAATGATGAAAAACAAGGTTTACATTTTTTTCAAAATTTCAAAAAAACGATGGGCTATAACCCATGTTTTTTGAATTTTTGAATTTTTTTCAAATCCTCAAAAATGATGAAAAACGGCGTGTTATAGTATGCCGTACGGTAGGGGCTATAGCCCATGTTCAAAAATGATGAAAAACGAGGTTAAATCTTTTTTTCAAAAATTCAAAAAACGATGGGCTACAACCCATGTTTTTTGAAATTTTGATTTTTTTTCAAATCCTCAAAAATGATGAAAAACGGCGTGTTATAGTATGCCGTACGGTAGGGGCTATAGCCCATGTTTAAAAATGATGAAAAACGAGGTTTAAATTTTTTTCAAAACTTCAAAAAAACGATGGGCTATAACCCATGTTTTTTGAAATTTTGAATTTTTTTCAAATCCTCAAAAATGATGAAAAACGGCGTGTTATAGTATGCCGTACGGTAGGGGCTATAGCCCATGTATAAAAATCATGAAAAACGAGGTTTAATTTTTTTTCAAAATTTCAAAAAAACGATAGGCTATACTCATGTTTTTTGAAATTTCGAATTTTTTTTAAATCCTCAAAAATGATGAAAAACGGCGTGCTATAGTATGCCGTACGGTAGGGGCTATAGCCCATGTTTAAAAATGATGAAAAACAAGGTTTACATTTTTTTCAAAATTTCAAAAAAACGATGGGCTATAACCCATGTTTTTTGAATTTTTGAATTTTTTTCAAATCCTCAAAAATGATGAAAAACGGCGTGTTATAGTATGCCGTACGGTAGGGGCTATAGCCCATGTTCAAAAATGATGAAAAACGAGGTTAAATCTTTTTTTCAAAAATTCAAAAAACGATGGGCTACAACCCATGTTTTTTGAAATTTTGATTTTTTTTCAAATCCTCAAAAATGATGAAAAACGGCGTGTTATAGTATGCCGTACGGTAGGGGCTATAGCCCATGTTTAAAAATGATGAAAAACGAGGTTTAAATTTTTTTCAAAACTTCAAAAAAACGATGGGCTATAACCCATGTTTTTTGAAATTTTGAATTTTTTTCAAATCCTCAAAAATGATGAAAAACGGCGTGTTATAGTATGCCGTACGGTAGGGGCTATAGCCCATGTATAAAAATCATGAAAAACGAGGTTTAATTTTTTTTCAAAATTTCAAAAAAACGATAGGCTATACTCATGTTTTTTGAAATTTCGAATTTTTTTTAAATCCTCAAAAATGATGAAAAACGGCGTGTTATAGTATGCCGTACGGTAGGGGCTATAGCCCATGTTTAAAAATGATGAAAAACAAGGTTTAAATTTTTTTCAAAATTTAAAAAAAACGATGGGCTATAACCCATGTTTTTTTAAATTTTGAATTTTTTTCAAATCCTCAAAAATGATGAAAAACGGCGTGTTATAGTATGCCGTACGGTAGGGGCTATAGCCCATGTTTAAAAATAATGAAAAACGAGGTTAAAAAAAAATTAAAAATTAAAAAAAAACGATGGGCTATAACCCATGTTTTTTGAAATTTTGAATTTTTTTCAAATCCTCAAAAATGATGAAAAACTGCGTGTTATAGTATGCCGTACGGTAGGGGCTATAGCCCATGTTTAAAAATAATGAAAAACGAGGTTTAAAAAAAATTCAAAATTTCAAAAAAACGATGGGCTATAACCCATGTTTTTTTAAATTTTGAATTTTTTTCAAATCCTCAAAAATTATGAAAAACTGCGTGTTATAGTATGCCGTACGGTAGGGGCTATAGCCCATGTTTAAAATGATGAAAAACGAGGTTTCAAAAAAATTCAAAAATTCAAAAAAACGATGGGCTATAACCCATGTTTTTTGAAATTTTGAATTTTTTTCAAATCCTCAAAAATGATGAAAAACTGCGTGTTATAGTATGCCGTACAGTAGGGGCTATAGCCCATGTTTAAAAATGATGAAAAACGAGGTTTAAATTTTTTTCAAAATTTCAAAAAAACGATGGGCTATAACCCATGTTTTTTGAAATTTTGATTTTTTTTCAAATCCTCAAAAATGATGAAAAACTGCGTGTTATAGTATGCCGTACGGTAGGGGCTATAGCCCATGTTTAAAAATGATGAAAAACGAGGTTTAACAAAAAAATCAAAATTTAAAAAAAACGATGGGCTATAACCCATGTTTT